>NW_023458605.1:69618-80038 GCF_013731165.1 Rhagoletis pomonella | reverse complement strand
ATAGAAATTTGTCGATCGAGTCGATCATCTTTTATTTTGCTATTGTGTAACTTGATCGATAAAAATTTGTACTATTGTGAATGGTTGACAGAATTGTAAACAGCTGTTTGTTTGTTTACATTTGTTTCTTGAGTGTTTTATTTACATCATTTTTAAAATAATTGCTTTTATTATAAAATTAAAAAAATGGACACAGTTGAAATATGGTTTAGTGATGAGGAAGATGATGCGGAAGCTAATAGATTAGTAGAGTTAGCTAAAGCAAGGAGGGAATTGCGAGATTCGTCGGATCCCTTGGACTCTGAAGGTGTATGTACACGTGTGAGTTTTATAAATAGAAGTTGCGTTCCCGATGCTTCACAGTTTTTAGGCTTTACATGATTTGCAGGAAAAGCTGTTTTCCTCATTAATAAACTTTATGGAAGTTTAAGAAATACGGTACGGTTAAGTTTTTTGTACAATGATGTTGGGTTTTTGTGTCCAAACAAGTGACCCGAGTTTAAAAACTTTAACATAACAACATAACAAGTGTATTGAAAGAATTCAACTTTAATTTAAAATAAAGATTTCAAATTTCCGAGCACTAGTCAATTAATAAATTATGCAGTTTTTTTGTATAAACTTTTGATGTTGGTTCTGCGCAAAAACACTGTGGATGGCGTAGACGGAGTTATATGCACAAGAAATATTGTATATGTATCTTTTCCAATAGAAGCGGAGCTTCCTACCCTACTCTTTCCGGAAATTCCTTTGCCTATGTCTTCACTCTCCTGCATCAGTACGAACAACCGCGCAAGTTGCCTTTTGTTGCTTATAATTTTTGATCTGTAATTCAGACACATACATGCATATGTATATTTAACAATTTTTTACAACTTCCAGTTCAATTGACTTACTTTTTATCCATTATAGCACCACTTTCTTATGTAAATTTTATAAACGCAAACTCCAACGACTAAAAAACAGCAATAGAAGAATGAGCGATTAAAAAGTATTCACAGTCGCTAATTGAGCGACTAAGCGACACTCGCAATAGCATCGCTAATCGATAATCGCTTAATAGTCGTTTATCTACTGCCAGTCGACATTCGCAATAGGGGTGCCTAAGTTACCTTGGGTGTTGCATCCATGTATCGAATGCAGAAAAAAATCGATATTTATTCTTCAATACATCGAGTGCTATCAATGCTTAACAGCCCGTCTTCACATGCTTGAAAATCTCGCTCGCGTGACGAAGCATGCAGACCACAAAAAGTAAGATGCATACTTTTTCTCGCATACCGAGCGGTTTCCGAGCTCTCACTTGCTTTCAACTGTAATTTTTGTTGTTTAACAGCTATGTATTTTCTAATTTCTCAGAATTTTTCAGAGAACCAACATCTCTTATTTTGGTGGAAAATACAAGTTTAGAGGCGACCATTTTATTGTATGCAGATTCTCAAATTTTTTCTGGCTTTTGGCGACATTTTACAAACTAAAAGGTTTGCTGTCAAACGCCCAGTTAAAAAAACTCTTAGGGAATTCACCTAAACTCGTAATGTCTTAAACTGTGTAAAACTAGTGAGCTTACGAGGCTTTAATGGGAACACCCCCTTTGTGAAAAGGTGCAAATTGGTGCGTAAAGTGACTGCTTGACAGATCAACCAGGATTTTGTGAAAAAATTTTTGATTCGTATTGACACGAGTTTATTCGATACCGTGTTTGATGCCATATAAATAATGTGATTGGCTAATTTAATATGAGATATGCAACCCTGTGTTTTAACCAAAGAACTAAGGTTGATAGATGGGTTGTTTTATCAATCTTGCCAAAGAACAATCAGCTGTTCAGTACAAAATATAAGCAAACAAACAAATGCAACAACAATTTCAAGGAGCAAGCAATAGTGTCGCCACTGGTTTGGCTTATTTAAATAAAGTTGATCTGATACCCAACGAAAGTTAAATGGCATTTAAATAACAATCCAAAATTAAAATTAAGTGTCTAACACTTGATTAACGTCGCGTTTTATTTTCATTGAAGACTTTATTTACTTTTTCTTGAAATTTTTCCTCTGTATATAGCTTTAGTTTTTCACTTGATAACACAGGTCCACAAAAAAAAATCTATGAAAGGTTCCTTTGACCAATTCTAGTCTGTTATATGTTTTGGGGTCGCTGAACCCGAATCTGAAGTCCGTTTGGCTCCATCATGTCTAGATTTTTTTCGACCCCCAAAAACATCTCATGGACTAGGTTTGGTCAAAGGAACATTTCATCGTTTTTTTTTTTTGTGGACCTGTGTAATTAGAGATTCATTTCTCTATCACTTTTACGTATCTATGTATGCGTTGATTTGTTACTTTCGATAGCATATGTTTTGTCAACACTGGAACTTACATTTTTGTACATGTAACTTTAATTTTTGTACATGTAGCCCCTGGTAATGGCATTTTAATTATTAATTTAGCTAACAATTTGAATTGCAAACTACCTTACAGCTTTTTATTAAGGAGATTTTTGACAACTTCCTCCTCTGAGCGACCGATTTAAAGCATACATGCATAGTTTCGGTTCGAAATCGAAGTGAAACGTAAAAATAACAAAATACCGAAATTTTTCATATCGCCTATCTTACGGCACTCAAGTTTTACAGGAGAGCGAAAATCCGGTTTTTCTTTGAAGGCATTGCCTTGAAGGCGGTATTTTCTCTACCTATTATTTTACAAATCTGTTATTTTAATATCAATTTTACGATTTTGACGCATAAACCTCTGTAACTGGAGTTCGGGGTTACCGAATTTCATTTTTGCCACAACGTCGATTTAGGCGGTTTTGCAACTTGTCGATGGGCGGTTTTGCAAAAACATCGACGATATGCATATTTTCGTTAGAAAACCGAAATAATGCATATGGGAAACCGAAGTAATGCGTACATGCACAGTTTCGGTTCAACACTGAAATAATGCATATGGGAAAAACGAAGTAATGCATACATGCACAGTTTCGGTTCAAAACCGAAATAATGCATATGGGAAAAACGAAGTAATGCATACATGCACTGTTTCGGTTCAAAACCGAGATAATGCATGTGGGAAAAACGAAGTAATGCATACATGCACAGTTTCGGGTGAAACCGAAATAATGCATATGAGAAAAACGAAGTAATGCGAAATAATAGGGCTATTCGCGATTCGGTGCATAAGAGCTGACAAATTTATGCAATTGCAGAAATATGCCATGGATTGTGAGCGACCTTTATTAAACTGTCATGGTAAAGCTTTTGCAAAACAATTTTTGTGCATCAGCTTTGGTTTTCTTTATGAATGCAATGCATAGCATTTTTATGCTATGGATTTTCGGTATTGCAAATTTGCCAAGCCATGACAAATGCAAATGCGTGTATTTTGTTTGTGTATTGCAAATAATTTGCAATACAAATTTGCAATGCAATGATGCTAGGCCATTTGCACCGGATCGCGAATAGCCCTAATGTATATGGGAAAAACGAAATAATGCATACACGCACAGTTTCGGTTGAAACCCGAAGTAGTGCATATGGAAAAAACGAAGTAATGCATACATGCACAGTTTCGGTTCAAAACCGAAATAATGCATATGGTAAAAACGAAGTAATGCATACATGCACAGTTTCGATTCAAAACCAAAATAATGCATATGACAGAAACCGAAATAGTGCATATATGCACAATTTCGACTCAAAACCGAAATAACGCATATGAGAAAAAAACGAAATTATGCATATGCATACTTTCGGTTATAATCCGAAATAATGCATATAAAAAAAAAACGAAGTAATGCATACATGCACAGTTTCGGTTGAAAACCGAAATAATGCATATGAGAAAAACGAAGTAATGCATATATGCACAGTTTCGATTCAAAACCGAAATAATGTATATGGGAAAAACGAAATAATGCATACACGCACAGTTTCGGTTGAAACCCGAAGTAGTGCATATGGAAAAAACGAAGTAATGCATACATGCACAGTTTCGGTTCAAAACCGAAATAATGCATATGGGAAAAACGAAGTAATGCATACATGCACAGTTTCGTTTGAAAACCTAAATAATGCATATGACAGAAACCGAAATAGTGCATATATGCACAATTTCGACTCAAAACCGAAACAACGCATATGAGAAAAAAACGAAATTATGCATATGCATACTTTCGGTTATAATCCGAAATAATGCATATAAAAAAAAACGAAGTAATGCATACATGCACAGTTTCGGTTGAAAACCGAAATAATGCATATGAGAAAATACCGAAATTATGCATATGCATACTTTCGTTTTAAAAGCGAAATAATGCATATGAAAAAAAAAACGAAGTAATGCATACATGCACAGTTTCGGTTCAAAACCGAAATAATGCATATGACAAAAACCGAAATAGTGCATAAATCCGGTTTTTCTTTGAAGGCATTGCCTTGAGAGGCGGTATTTTCTCTACCTATTATTTTACAAATCTGTTATTTCAATATCGATTTTACGATTTTGACGCATAAATCTCTGTAACTGGAGTTCGGGGTTACCGAATCTCATTTTTGCCACAACGTCGATTTAGGCGGTTTTGCAACTTGTCGATGGGCGGTTTTGCAAAAACATTGACGATATGCATATATTCGTTAGAAAACCGAAATAATGCATATGGGAAAACGAAGTAATGCATACATGCACAGTTTCGGTTAAAGACCGAAATAATGCATATGGGAAAAACGAAGTAATGCATACATGCACAGTTTCGGTTCAAAACCGAAATAATGCATATGAGAAAAACGAAGTAATGCATATATGCACAGTTTCGGTTCAAAACCGAAATAATGTATATGGGAAAAACGAAATAATGCATACATGCACAGTTTCGGTTGAAACCCGAAGTAGTGCATATGGAAAAAGCGAAGTAATGCATACATGCACAGTTTCGGTTCAAAACCGAAATAATGCATATGGGAAAAACGAAGTAATGCATACATGCACAGTATCGATTCAAAACCAAAATAATGCATACGTGAAAAACGAAGTAATGCATTCATGCACAGTTTCGGGTTAAAACCGAAATAATGCATATTAGAAAACCCCGAAATTATGCATATGCACACTTTCGCTTGAAAACCGAAATAATGCATATGACGAAAACCGAAATAATGCATACATGCACAGTTTCGGTTCAAATCCGAAATAATGTATATGAGAAAAACGAAGTGATGCATATATGCACAGTTTCGTTTGAAAACCTAAATAATGCATATGACAGAAACCGAAATAGTGCATATATGCACAATTTCGACTCAAAACCGAAATAACGCATATGAGAAAAAAACGAAATTATGCATATGCATACTTTCGGTTATAATCCGAAATAATGCATATAAAAAAAACGAAGTAATGCATACATGCTCAGTTTCGGTTGAAAACCGAAATAATTCATATGAGAAAATACCGAAATTATGCATATATGCACAGTTTCGGTTAAAACCGAAATAATGTCTAAATGCACAGTTTCGATATGCGCAATTTCGGTGCCCCTAATATGTCAATCAAATTTCATTTTCTACATTCACACTTAACTTGGGTCAGTTAAGTGGCGAACAAGGTGAGAGGATGCATCAGGAATAGATGCGTTTTAAAAGCGAAATAATGCATACGAAAAAAAACGAAGTGATGCATACATGCACAGTTTCGGTTCAAAACCGAAATAATGCATATGACAAAAACCGAAATAGTGCATATATGCACAGTTTCGGTTAAAACCGAAATAATGTCTAAATGCACAGTTTCGATATGCGCAATTTCGGTGCCCCTAATATGTCAATCAAATTTCATTATCTACATTCACATTTAACTTGGGTCAGTTAAGTGGCGAACAAGGTGAGAGGATGCATCAGGAAATAGATGCGGTAGAGAAAAGATTTGAGGGGAAAAATAAATTGAGCATTCTAGCGGACTATTGGTGGTCTCTGAACAGAGAAACGTGCGACTATGTGTACAAAAAAAGCGACATAAAATTTTTGTTTGTTCTTCTTAATAAATATTCATTAAAACTATCAACTTTCAGTGTTGATTTTTAAAGTCAGTGTAAAACGCATATATTAGTGGGGTATCATATTCCAATCAAATTTAAATGTAGTTTCATACTTTGGTTTCATATCGAAAAACCTTTAAAATTGAGATTAAATCGAAAAAAATCTGTAAAAATTATTATTTTTTGAATAACTAAGGTAATTACGACATCTCTTTATTCCGAAATCCGGTAAGTTACATACCTTTATGAGCGTATTTTACTTCTCTTTCCAATGGCACATCAAAATCGGTTCAGAAAGGTTGAAGTTATAAGCAAAAAGAAAATGTATCCTTCGCAAACTGTTTTTTGACTTGCTTTTTGTTTGAATTTTTAGGGTATATTTTAAATTTCAACTATGCAGTTTTTCATTACTTGACCAGGCCCACAATATGTGCTATATGGCATTCCAAGTTTTTTGACTTTTTCAATTTTGTTACATAGTGTAATATCATTTTTTTTATTGTGCTAGCTATGATTTAGTTTTACTAAAGATTATGTTATCTACATTTTTAATAAACCTATGATTGAAAAAAATGTTGATAGGTTTTGGTTGCTCTTGGTAGGAAAAAAAATTTGTCCGCGACAGCACTACATTGGGCCCTTTTTTCTTAGATAACGATAGCCGTCCAGTTACAGTGCTTGTCATTTTTTTTGCATTATATTAATGTATGGACTTAGCGAATATGTGGTGGCACTTGTAATACAGGCGGAGACGAGACACAAATCATTGATTGAAAGACGGAAGAGAAACGGTGCTGGTAAATCAGGGACTGTAACTGTGACGAGTTTTCCCATAAAATTATGTTCAGATTGTTATTTTCATACCTTTTTACCATAAAATCAAAAGAAATAAATTATTTTTTAACCTATACAATTAAATTAAACTTAATGTGTTATTTTATGACTTTAAATTTTGAACCAGATATAAAGTATTTTTATGATAGATATTTTTTCTGCCTTCCGAAACTGTTAGACGTGGACTTTTATTTTTCTGTCCTCAAATAAAGGTCCATATATGACAGAAATTTTAATTATCGTTGAAAAGTCACCTTAAGACTTTTATGTATACGAAAATACAATAAAAGTTTTTTATTTTAATTTCTCTTTTAAAGTATTTTCTGTAGAGTTTTAGGCTAGTGGAATAGTCTATGGAGAGTTCATAGTTTTATATTGATAACACTGGATCACAAATTTTAGTTTGGTTTTTGTTCTCCAGACGCCACTATTCAATTTGTATGTAGAATTGCTCGCCGTTCCGAAAATCCAGTTAATTTTTTTTTTCTATGGATACCTTTTCGAGATATTTGCAATTTACCGTTATTCAGCTTAAAACAAAAAAATGGTTCCACTTAATCACGTATATCTTACGAACCAATTTAGCAATCTTAAAAGAGATACGTCAAATCAAAGCTAATAAAATTCTCCATAAACCATATATACATCACTTTCCGATAGGACTGATAGCTTCTGACAAATTAATAAATATTCCTTAATCATAAACTTTAACAGAAGGAAAATGCATTTGTGCTAAAGCCTGTTTTGTTACAAAAAATAAAATAAAGTTACTAATGAAGAAAAGCGATGGATAAATAAAGAAGTAATGAGTGGTCAAATGAAAATGTTTTTGAATGAAATATGAGCAGAAAGCGTGTTACTCAGGTGTACGTGGCGTATGAGTAACTTTCTTTCCAGCTCATTTTTCATAAAAAAAATCTTTGCGTATTTTCATTTGACCACGCATTACATCTTTATTTATCCCTCGCTTTCCTTCATTAGTAATTTTTTTTTTTAAACAGAACAGAATTTAGCACGAATGTAAAAATTTGACACAGAACTTGTTATTTTCTTAATTTTTCTTCTGTTAAAGTTAGATTTTTTTCATTTTTTTTATTGAAAAATAAAAATAAACTGGAATGATTACTTAATTTGTCAGAAACTATCAGTCTTATCGGAAAGTGATATATAAATGTTTATGTATGGAGAATTTTATTAGCTTTTATTTGACGTATCTCATTTTAAGATTGTTACATTGGTTCGTAAGATATACGTGATTAAGTGGACCCACTTTTTGTTTTAAGCTGAATAACGGTAAACTGCAAATATCTCGAAAATGTATCCACAGAAAAAAAATTAACTCGATTGGGAATCACCGAGTAATTCTACGTATAAATTGGATAGTGGCATCCATTGAAAATTTTTGCTGTAAACCAATGTAATATTCATTTCATTATTCATTTCCGCATCGATGGTCATCTGCAAATCGACACAACTCAAAATTTCATATTTTGTAGTGGAGCCAATTACAGATATTGTGTTTCGTAATTTAGCAATAACATGTCTTGGAACGTAACTATTCTGCATTATTTGCAGTCACTCTGTAGGGAAAATGTGTAAGCTTTCAAATTATGACTTTTCTGAAGTTTTATTAAGGGCTCGACTGAAAAAATACGAAATAAGTAAGAACTCCTAAGTAGCTAACGAAAAGATCTCCACTGGTACTACTGAAAAACGGTACAAAACGAAGAAAGTAGTTATTTCTCATAAAAGCATCAACAGTTTTTTTACTTATGCCAATACTCACGATAAATGTGAGACATGTGCCACTGTTCAGTAATAAGGGTTGTTGTTGTTGTTTTTATTGTTGTAGCGGCTACAAGAACCCTGCTCAGATCGGTTAGTATCTCAGTCGTTGTCGTCAAGCTCAACTAACGGTAGACCCAAGAGACGTCCGGCCTCTATAGGGTCTCTCCGCATGCCGGACACTCACGCCGTGTCCAAATACTTTATATTTGATTATCGTTTAAAAATGTTCGTATTTAAAAATAATATTTTCATACAAAATTTATTACGGATGTATTTGACTGATCACATCAACGTTGCCAGGTTGACGTTTTCAACGTCATTTGGACGTTTTTGGTATCCTGTTGACGTTTGGACGTTTTTCGTGTAAAAAATTACGTTTTTTAACTTCCCAGTAATTTTTCTTTGTTACTAAATCTGGTAAGTATAACTGATTTCGAATTAGTTTCTTAATAAATCTTTACAACCTTTGTGTTTTGCTGCAGCTGCTTCAAAAGATTTTTTTTTTTTATTCTTGGACTAAGGATCCAGTGTTCAAAGGCTGGTTGTGTAAACACTTGAGGTTACGAGGCTTGCTCTAATGTTTGCAATTGCACATTAAAAGCCACATCAGGAAGAGCCGATCTATTGCAACACGCACGCTCGCAAAAGCATCAAAAAAGCTGTGCAGCATAAAACGTCAGAAAAAAGTAGGCGAGTTTTTTAAGACTTCACTGAAAATGTAATGAACGCAAAAAAGATTGAAATATTACTATGCTCCTTCCTAGCAGAACGAAATTTAGCATTTTCGACAACCGAGCCCCTAACCAAATGTCTACAAGAAAAAAAATTAAAAATCAACGCCCCTTTAAACTTGCACATTATTGCCTTGAAATTTGATGGGCTATCAAACTGCATACTCAAAAAAAAAAATTTAAAAATCTGAATAAAAATTTGAAAATCTAGCTGAAAATTTGCAGATTTTTTATAATTTTCGCACAATGTTTGTGGATTTATATTTTGTTTGTTAAAGAGCTTTTTATGGAAAAATAATAAACATTAAATAAATGAAAGGGAAACAGCCAAAATCGATCAAAATATTGATGACTTAAGCAGCTGATCACAAGTGTATGTATAAAATTACATATTTTTATATTAACGATCTCAAACCAGTTTCCAATAAATTTTAAATGTGCTATGTCGAATTGACATTTTAATATACCTTAGTACATATCGATGTACCTTTGTATAGAATACAAGTTTAATATTTAGGAACAATTTTTTGTACATTCATTTGAAAAAGACGTTTTTGGGTAGGAAATGACATTTTTTCAGACCAAGAGGGACGTTTTCTCATGACGAAGACCTGGCAACACGAAGACCACGCACCCAAAGCACACAGAGCGCCGCCCTGAGAGCGGTGACAACACGCACATACATACATAGTACATACATGTTTATCCGTACAAATCGCGTGCCGTGGTGTTGATGGATATTCAACATTTGAAAGCAAATTTATATGTCTGGGTGTAGCTGAGTGCGCAAAGATGCTTGCCACAAGTTGTTGATGTCCGGAGATGGTCGGGTTCGAATTCCATTACAGGTAACATGCAAATTAATTTTTTTTTTAGTTTTTGTCTTGATTATTCACTTCACGGATGCTTTTTCAGTACGAACGCGGTCATTTTAATATGTGCGTAATTGAATTGAATATTTACCAATATACAGTACTTTCGTTGAGGTTTATAGTAAGATCAATTACGTTTCTATTTGATTTTAATATTTTTTT
>NW_023458605.1:65383-69608 GCF_013731165.1 Rhagoletis pomonella | reverse complement strand
CATAACTTAACTAACTTAGAAAATTCTACAAATTTTCATCTATATTTCAAAATTTTGACTCACAATTTTTAGAGAAAAATTGCGTTGATTTTTGAGATTTTATTTTCTCAATGGTGTTGAACGTTTTCTTCCATGCAAAACTACATTTCGCTCATGGAAGCAGATATGTAACACTCTTGAGAAACAAATTCTAAAAAATCAAAGGTAATTTAAAGCGCCTTGATGCTCGCGATTTATTAACTGAATGAGCTACAACTCTGCATACAAAATTTTTTCTAAAAGCTGTCATTCAAAATTTTGATGAAAATTTGTATAATTTTTTTAAGTTTTGCAAAAAGTTTGAAAATTTCATTTATATGGTTTTTGTTAAAATGTAAACAGAATTTTCGTGAAAAATTAAAAACATTGCGAATATTGTAAAACAATCACTTTACGAATAACTATTTTGACTATGTGTGTAATTACATATATGCATACATAGTATGTAGGTCTGTAGAGCTTCAATAAGTTATATTACACTGATAAATTTATGAATTTCAACATTTCACTTAATATTACTTCCAAAATTACTTGTACAAGTGCCCAGTAAAAATATTTGTCATCTAGAGGCGAGCGACCGCTCGTGGATGTCATCATAATATTGTTATAGCTTTAGAACTACTTGTTGTCTAAACCTGAAACTTTCCCAAAAATATCCGTATATATATGTCTTTAATGCTGCATTAAAACAAAACAAAAATTTTAAACTTCATAACACAACTTTTGCATTTGTAAAAATCACGTCCTTAATTTTTATAAAAATGTTAAAATATCCGCCATTTCGTTTTAAATAAGTATTAAGAAGTGCAGTTAGACTAATCTTCTTCAGAATAGAATCTTGTTTATTGTGTACAAATTTCAAATCAATCGAATCATAAACGTCTGGGATATAGCGAGTTTAAATGCAAATTTCGAAAAAATTGGCCGCTGTGAAAAATCAAGTTTCGTGGCTTTTCGGCATGAAGGCGTGAAAGTAAAAAATCGCCCTGAGACGATATGCGCAGAGAGAGGCAATTTTTATTTCGCGGATTGCGCGACCTTCTATGTACACATCTTGCACTTATCGAACATTTAACACCCACTGAATGCTCTCGCTGTTTTCGCAAAATGTAGTTGTGTGCGTGAGCCCATCGCTGACATACATTCACATCAGTGTTGATATTTAAAATTTTTAAATTGTACCAAATTAATGACAAAAAGGGTAACTTTTTGAGCTTAGTTGTACTTTTCATCATTTCCGTCAATGCATTACCTCCATCTTCCCGCAACCAAACTAAACCAATTTTGTTGTCTACTGCAGTGTGTTTATTGTTCAATTCATTGTACAGCTTCAGTTAGTGTAAGCTTAATTTAACGTAACTTATCATTGAGATCTCTTCAGCTAGCCTATAAAGTCATAGCCTGTCTTGTCAGAAAGTCCCACTAAGTTAAACTAAGTTTCATTCAGCTTAGAGTTTAACTTAAATTACACATAAATAAATTCTTGAATTATATTTCACATTTTTAATAGTACACCCCGCGACAAAATGCTAAGGACACCTGGTTTGGGATATTTATTATATTATTTATCATTGTCTAACAAAAACTATACAAATAAAGCTTAATTTAAAATATTGAAATAAAAAACAGCAACGCAACACGCGCATTTTTACCCATATAAAACAAAATGCGAACATTCGTTATATGGAAGAAAGTGCGCAACACCGCAAACAGAAAAATTCAAAAAATCAATTGTATTTTTTAGACACTTCAAACTTGCTCCTTATCACGATTGAGAGAATACAAAGGTTGCGCCGATCTCGGACCGCTATTCCTCTCTTAACGAATTTGCCAGAATCATTGTTTGCATGACGTCACACTGGTGCAACTTGTTTACGTTTCCCTTCAACATTTTTTCTTCTTCTTCCATTCTTGCTCACGTTTTGCCATTTCTCTCTCGCAATTGCACCAGTGTGACGTCACACAAAAGTTATTCTCAAAAATCCTCTCTGATCGGCGCAATCTTGTATTCTATCATTCTTGGCTCCTTATTATACTAGAATGAATGGTCTACAAAAATGTTATCCCAAAACATGTCTACAAATTCTGAACAAAAACTATGATGAAACTTTGTTGATTTTTTTCAATCTTTCAAGTTTGGATTTATTTGCAAGGTTTTTGTTAGACAATGCGCTACCATTTTATAAAAAAAAAATAATTAAAATTACTTAAAAAAAATAAAATAAATACAGGGTGACCGTGTAATTTTGTCAAAGATGAAGACAATAATGATAAAACATTAATACACTATATAGGTCAGTTCATATTAATGAAAATAAATTACATAAAATGAGATCACTACCGATAAAATGGAAATCCTCAATGGAAATTTTTAATTTCAACGCATGAAATTTGCATACATTTTTTTACTTTCAACCACTGGAAACACTGACACATATGTGGCTCGCAATTCCAGCAGGGCATAAATGTTTTAATTTAGTGAAAAGGAAAGAATAAAAGTTTGTTTAAATTAATAATATGCTTGCTAAGTCTTTATTGAAAGGGTTTGTTTTCGGAGAATATTTTACAATATTACCTTGTGTGAGATGAAGGGTGGTGGCTCAAAGACGTCCGTGCTTGATAGTGATAAAAATGGAATGCCCACGCTCTTTTATAAAAGGTTTAGCGGCACCCTCAAATAGCGAACTGTATTGAGGGGAAATGAAGCTAATTTGTTTATATTAAGTATTTGGCGGGAAATATAATGCAAAAGGGTGTATGTGCATATTCGTATGCATGTATGCATTAAAGGTGGGTTTAGGCTTATGGCCTAAACATGCCGGCCCCCTTGCTATAAGCAACATCTGTTGGGCCATTCAACCACCACACCTACATTAACAAATAATAAAAAAAATATATAAATATAAAATTGTATTCGGCTTCCTAGATATTGGAAGGTTAGTACGAAAGGACGTGGTTAAACATTTCTTTGCACATATGTGTATAATAAATTCAAGCAGTAAGTAGCTGGCGAGGCCGAGTCTTCCGTCTACCGTGATGCTGTATTTGATAAAATTATAGCGGTTTTAATTTTTTTAACGTGGTCGGAAAGGCCGAGATTCCGATCCCCGTTGTGCTATTTGCTTGTACTAACTTGGGTCGGAAAGCCCAAGTTTCCGATCCCATGATGTGATCGGGCGGAAAGACCGAGTTTCCGCTCCGAGTCTTTCGTTTATGTATATACATATACATATTTTTTGTTATTATTATTATTGGTTGGTTGGGTGGCGATTAGCAATGAACTTTGTTTATACTTATTGTATTTTCTATAATCCAAAGTTTAAATTCAATTGTTTAATTATACAAATTTTACGTGTAGACTCAGCGTTATGATTGACAGATGTGAGTGATACTGTGTGATCCGTATAATATTGCATAAGGATTTGTATACAAGTGTGCAGGGTACTTTAATTCATGAACCGATACATTGTTATCGATTGAGGGCTGCTATTTATTAAGGGCCAATTTCAGATAAGCCGTCCAAGTAAAGATTGTTGATTAACTTTAAAATTTCATTTTCAGATCATATGTATATTCAAACTGCCCCTACATGGCTGATATTGGTCATTTAAATAACACTCTGAAACTCTACCCAAGTTGTCAATTAAATGTTCATTTGAGACTGGTCCTAAGAGTAATTGGTGTGTATATGATAATTAACACCATGGCCTGCCACCAAAATAAAAATTTCCCTTTATTTCACACATGTGTGGTGGTGTGCCTTACTGGTTGAACGATTGCCGTAGATGGCGCTCATCTTGACAGCTGTGCTTTACTAAGAGATGAAAAAATCAAATTTTGCAATCGGTACTTAATTTTTCGAAATAATGTACCTACGTATATATATGTGCATAAAGAGAAAAAATGGGTGTATACATTTTTATATTAGACCAACAACATTGCATCTGCTTAAATTTGATGTTGTACCGAAAGTACTTTCTACTTAAGCACGTCTGAAACGGGAGTAAAGGTACCTACTTTGCCATCACTAGTTACAGTGCAGTGGCCAGGGTTCGGAGATATTCATATATGAATTTTCGCGAACATACATTTATGATTTTATACGCGAATGTGAACGAATCAAATATTCTGTATTGATTTATTGATTCTCCTTCGCGAACGTGAAGCATAAAACCAGTCCAGATAG
>NW_023458605.1:64213-65283 GCF_013731165.1 Rhagoletis pomonella | reverse complement strand
ATTAGCGGGTAATACTAAAGGTATGGGCAAATAGCTCTGTTATTGAAAAAAATAAACATAGAAAAAAAGTTGGTTCAAAATAAAAAAAGGTCTTAGAAAGCGCTAAAATATTAAACATATCCCAAGCCCAGAAAATTTAAACGCTATCTTCGAATCCGGTCTGTAGAAGATATATATATACACAATTTCGATTTTTACCACTATGTATTTTCCTTAAATTTTGCGTTATAAAGGGGGTGCAAAAACATTTGTCTACTGCACAATTTTCTTTCTATTGACATATCATATGATTACCTTAATTTACTTCATTATTATTATATTGCTAAAATTCTTCTTCATAAGTAACTTTTGGGTGATATTATAAAATATCGAAAAATTTTACTTAAACCTCTTATATATTTTTTATTTAACAGCAGGCTCGATAGAAACCACATTTTTTCTATAGCTGAACGTTGACTTATGCCAAAATTAAGGAGCTGGAACCATTTTTTTACAAATACTATGGGCGATTGATAAAAACCAAAACCAGCTTTTTAAAACCATAAGGGAAATGTGAAAGCAGTTCTTTTTTTAACATAATGTATTTAAACGTTTCTATCTTACTAAAAAGCGATTTATAAAATTCGCGAAGTGGCATTTTTGGAGAATTGGCAACACTGCGAACGAAGTTGTATGAACTACCTGTCGCAACTCTAGATTGCAAATGCAAAATTAAAAAAAAAAAATGCCGCGCGTAACATTAGACAAGGCTGTCAAAACAATAAAGAAATACGAATTAGTTTTCAAAAACGCTGATAAGTGTCTCCGCGGCGTAGGCGTCATGAAAATAGTTATGACAATTCATTTTGAGCAACAGGCCGGACGTGACGGTCTCATATTATTTTGGAAATAATCAAGGCAGTGATTGAGACAATTGGAAGAGTATGCATGTATTAGTGAAAAAGTGTGCATGTATTGCTATTGTCATGACAGTATTGTCCGGGGTAAACCCTAAGTAAGTGTAAAAGAATAATAAATAAAATCATAGTTTAAAAAACTAAAACCTCGCTATTAAAATTTTCCATTCGTAC
>NW_023458605.1:63671-64113 GCF_013731165.1 Rhagoletis pomonella | reverse complement strand
CACATCTCGTTCCGATTTTCAGCTTTTCGCTTTTGTATACATTTTAGTCATTTAAAGGTAAATTATTTATTCTCTGTTGTCCTGCTTTTTGTTAGTGTTCGTATTGTTTTTTTTTTTTTGTGGGCCACTAGAGTTTTGGATATACATACATACATACATACATACACATTAGGGCGGGTCGATTTAAAAATCGCTCATTGCTCTGTGAAAATCGTATTCTAGGGATCAAAATAAGAAACTTTGCCGAAGGAACCATACCTCTAAAACGAATTCTGATGTCCCCCAATTTGGGTCGAACTTTTGGGTAGGGGCAAATTTTGAAAAATCCCACTTTGACCCATTTAGAGTGCTCCAATCGAGTCCAAATGTATGACCGACCCCCACTAACTTTGGATGTGCCAGTGGCACACCCCCTGGAACTCCCCTGGGGGGTTCCCCATAC
>NW_023458605.1:43828-63571 GCF_013731165.1 Rhagoletis pomonella | reverse complement strand
TATCTATTTTTTCTCTTAAGAAATTTATTTAGTCAGAACATATGTAAATGAAAAAATTAATTTAAGTGAGTTATAGAAAAGAAACTAAAAAAAATTATTGTTTGAAGTCTTTTTTACTTTCAAGTCTGGGCAATTTCGCACGGCTCTCTAATGTCGTCGCCATAACAGCCTCTACATTTTCCGGTATAACCCGTTTGGAAACGCTAGCTAGCAATTGAACATGTCGTTCCGTTCCTTGTATGTGTGATGGAATTTTTGGATCATTAAACGGTGGATCATCTTGATTTAAATATTCTTTCAATGTATCGTACGGAATGCTTCGCGTGAATGGTGGTTCAAATACGATATTTATATCATTCAAATTGATCATTTCCGTATAACTTGTGCAATTAAAGTTTATATCTGGTTTTTTATAAACTCTAAGTTCCATTGCCTCGTCAACATCGGTTCGATAGCGTAGAATTTTCTTGATGGCACAGTCGCGCTTTTCTTTGCTATCATCAAACAACATTGATAACAAGATATTTTCCGAATGCGCATAATATGAATTATCTTTAATTACTTGATTGACAATTTTGCGTAAACGAGGTTCTAGAAATCGTGACCAACCAATGAACTTGAAAAATAATGCACTGCCGTACACGACAGAGCTGTAATACTTGATAATGAAGTACATTGGCACATAACATTTAATTATAAATTCAACCAGAATTCCATGATACAATAATTTTTAGAAGGTAGTTTCACTAAAAAATTTTTTGACATAAACCGTGTCTGTGACAAACACGCAATGTGGCCACTGCTACGATATAGAACTTGGGGATTATCGCTTGTTATTTTAGATATTTTATAACAGAACATGTAAAGATTTATATGTTTCATAACTGATCACTTAATTTTTAATATAAATATACGTATTTTGTACATACATTTTTGCCACTGCTAATCACATGAATAAAAATCATAAAAATGAAAATATAACAGCAATATTTCTTGTTTATAATGGATTAGATCCATCGCACACCACGGACTTTATTGGCCGCCAATTTAGATGTGCTCGCTAGTCTTTCCATTGCACCACAATTTATTGGCCAGAGCGATTAAGCTGGTGTAATGTGCGCACCTCCATACATCTTCATGTACATATTTCAAGCGAGCCCTATCATTTAAATAGGCGGCCGATAAAGTCTGTGGTGTGCGGTGGCTCTTATAGCTGTGTCCTTACATCTATTCCGTGTGTTGCAATATCCACGAAAGCAGCAGTTAATTTTTTATGAAGAAAATTATTACAAAATATTCGAAAATTTCTCTACCCACATATATGTTTGGCTTTTCTTTGTTTAATTTTTCCAACGTCAAAAGCTGGATTTTTTTTTTGAAAAAGTTGGTACAACAAAAAATACGAAACACGTTTTCTGTCAGATAGCTAACATGGCGGATAAGAAGAAGTGAAACTACCTTCTAAAAATTATTGTATCATGCAGAATTCTTAAATTTGCATCTGGATTTTCCGTTGTCACATATAATCGCAATAATCTAGCGGCCTTGGTGAGCCACCGAGAATGTACAATTTTCCCTGGTTTGATGTTAGCCAGATCCACCGGAACCACGCCGCTAGAAATTGCATGGGCCATGTCGTATAAGTACTCCGAATCGGTGGAAAATTCAATTTTTTCTGGAGCAGGGGGCATATTTTGCAACTCAATTTTCTGGAAGCCGTCCACCACCTGAAAATATATAATAATAAAATAATTAAAAATGGTTGACAATTATAATAAATGAGTGATAGCAATAACCGGAAGAGTTTCACAAGTTTCGATTTGACGGCTCAGTTTTCCGGTTGCCGATCTTGGTCCAGTGCTGGTTGATTTATCCAAAGCTTCAAACAAATGCCGAAACGGAAGTTCGTTGAAGTGTAGAAGGCAAACGAACCAATGCAATGGTCTTTTTAACAGCAATTCGAATCGTCGTATAATTCCACCGTGTGGGCCAGTGTTTGTTGGCTCACCGTCAGTGCATATTCCAATTAATGCATCCAGTGATATATTTTTATCGTTGAAAAAACCATTTAATTTGGTTGTTTTGTATTCAGCGGTTTCATGTTCCAGTCTTAAAGCTGTGACAGACGGCAAAGCTTATGCATATAATCTGGCATACATATGCGCATAATAATTTTGACCTCACAGACGGCAGTTATGCGGATAAACGAGCCGCAAGGTCGTGGGTTCGAGTCCCACGGCCAATTAAATTTTCATTTTTTTTTTATTTTTTTTTTTCATTCTTTTTTTTATAAGTTCTATATTTTTTTTACGTTGCTTTCAGTTAGTTGTTGTTGACTTTTTATTAAAATTCAACTCTAAAAATTTAAATTAACTGATAGTAAAATAAAAAAAGTGATATAAAATAAAGCAAATGAAAACAAAATAAAGTAACATTAAATATATAATAATAATAATAATAGATTGGCGCTTACACATATGTTAGTGTTTGGCCGAGCTTCTCCTCCGATTTGTGGCGTGCGCCTTGATGTTGTCACACAAAACGGAGGGACCTACAGTTTTACGCCGACTCCGAACGGCGATTGTATTTTTATGAGAAGCTGTTTTTCATGGCAGAAATACACTCGGAGGTTTGCCATTGCCTGCCGAGGGACGACCGCTGTTAAGAAAAAACCTTTTTTCTATATTTTTTGCGATGTTGCTTTGACCAGGGTTTGAACCCAGGCGTTGCGGAGTGGAAGCGCGCACTGCTTACCACTACACCACAGCGGGACATTAAATATATAGATCAAATAAAATAAAAATAAAAATATAAAATAAATAAAAACAAAAAAAAAATTCGCAATCGCTCCAACCGAGGATCGAACCTGGCAGCTACAGGCTTGTAGCCCGTAACTCTTACCACTCGGCTACCGCGGACGCGGAACTCGCGCGCTTTGTTTGCTTACTTGTACAAAAGACAACAGCTGGCCGTTTTTCCCAGTGTTGTCAACGAAAACTGCCCGGATCCGAGTTTATTCCCAAAAATTTCGTGCATTTGTTCAGCTGCTTATGCGCATATTAAAAAGGAAAATGCATGAGTCAAATCAAATAAAGTGTGGTTATGCAAATAATCGAGCCCGTTTGTCTACCGTATTACGTAACCAATCAATTCAGAATTGGGTTCTCTCAAAATAACAAGATGAGGTTCTTTTACCATCCTAGTATGATACTTCTCATCAATTTTATCTATCGTTAAAGTATCATCTTTTCTGCCATCGAATGAAAACGCTAACAAATTGGTATCATCTAACCGTTTGCGAAGCACTTCTTATATACATTTCTCTTTTTCTCTGCGAACTTTCGATTTATCCATGATGAGAGGTTTCCCATGCTTATCTTTAATTTTAAAATCATGCAAAAGAGCGGTTCCCAATGCTGGTGCTACTCTGTCAGGCACACCAAATCTGTCACATACCAAGGCAAAGTTAAAACAATCGTATCTCTCTGTGTATTGTGAACTTGTGCTTCTATCCATATCTTCTTGAACCGGTGGCGGTGCGTATGTTGAATCATCGGGATCTTGGTATGTTGGCATTGATGACATAGACGTTGCTCCTTGCTCTTCAGTTTCCATCACAAATGCATCCATTGTTAGTCTTCTCTGATTATGTTGATCGTGCATGAACTCTTTGAGGCGTTCGGGAACCCAGCCGCATGCACATGGAGCTGCCTTCAAATCGCATTTACATGTTCCAATGTAAAAAATTGTTTCCAGAGATTTTACATACTCTGTAAATTGTTGGGTGTTGTTTCTTCTTTTGATTTGCTCTTGATACTTGTCAAGAAATTTATTCAATTTATTAAATACACTTTTTTTCAGCATTATTTCCATACCAAGTTTTTCCCAAATTCCAATCAACTTATCTTGTACTTGAATAGTGAATGATTTATGGGAAAACTTTTTTTGTTCTGTTTTAGCACGTTCACTTAAGTAAAAATAATATCTCAAGATATCAAGATGGGTTGGTAAATTAAGATCAGTTAAATCAGTAGACACACCAAAAACAGTAACATCATGCTTGGGTATATGACTCATTGGGTTTTCGATAGTTGTTGATGTAGTTGCTTCATCTTGCGGTGTAGAGGATGGAGGATTCATTGTAAACTTTTTGATTTTGAATGGTCACTTCACTTATTATTTTTTTTGAAATATTTTTTTTATCTGAAATTAGCACTTCACACTTTGAGTTCTTCACAACGACTTAATGCATTCACAAAAACTGTTGCGTTATATATGGTCTACGAGACGAGGTAATAAGAATGAAATGGTAATTTCAATTCTACCTGCTGTGTCTTGTGGTGGCTTAAAAAAAACAACACAAGCAATTTTACGATCTGCAATTGTGTCATAGCCCGAACACAATGAAAACGACGAGCTACAAACCACAGCTGTCAAATTATTTTAACACGTACTCTTATGTAGATAATTATTTTGGCGACGACCGGGCTACGCGACGGCAGTGGTTGTGGCCAGATTAGATCTATTTCTATTTTTCTGGCGACAGATAAGGTTCTTCCTCTTCTTTTATGTCAAACTCATACAAATTCATGATGTCGCTGCCGCGTTCAAAGAAATCATGTCGCCATCGACAAAGCGCTTAGATAATAAAGATGACAAATTGGAAGCTGTGGTCGGTAGCTCGTCGTTTTCAATGTGTTCAGAACTTCACAGTGATACCTTCATTGTTTAAAAGGGTTGCGGTGCATTCCAGATACCTTAATTGTTAAAATGGTTGCAAAAAACGCGCATTTCTTAAGAAGGTGCCTTAAAATACCCACAAAAAGGTTGTAAAAACAACCTTCATTTCTTAAGTAGGTGCTATAAAAAAACTACACAAATAAGTTTACGACATGCAGCTGTGTCTTAAAAAACGCACACAAGCAATTTTCCGATTTGCAATTGTGTCACAGTGATACCTTCATTTTTTAAAACGGTTGAATAAAACCCCACACAACTATGTTTACGACATGCAAATGCATCACAGTGATGCCTTGGTTTTAAAAGGGTTGTAAAAACGCTAATTTCTAATAATTTTTTTTAATTTCTTTTCTATTACTAAGTTAAATTCATTTTTTCATTTACATATGTTCTGACTAAATAAATAAATAAAGAGAAAAATAAACTCCAAAAAGAAAAAACATAGGCATTTCGCTGATTTTTTCATGTAAAGTGCAAAACCGGCGATTTTTTGAAATGTTTGTATGGTGAACCCCCAGGAGGTTCCAGGGGGTGTGCCACTGCCATCGGTGAGTCGGGCCTCCAAAGTTAGTGGGGGTCGGTCATACATTTGGACTCGATTGGAGCACTCTAAATGGGTCAAAGTGGGATTTTTCAAAATTTGCCCCTACCCAAAAGTTCGACCCAAATTGGGGGACATCAGAATTCGTTTTAGAGGTATGGTTCATTCGGCAAAGTTTCTTATTTTGATCCCTAGAATATAATTTTCACAGAGCAATGGGCGACTTTTTTGCCTCCCCACAAATCGACCCGGCCTAATGTATATATATATATATATATTTGTATGTATGTACATTTAACATTAAAATTACTTCTAACGTGAAAGTAAGTTCTGCAATGAAATAAAAATCAAATATTTTAAATTTATATTGTTTTATTTTCAGAAAATAACTAGATATACGATTGAAGAATAAAATATTTTAAGTATCCCAAAAAACGTATTTTAATGAGTCCGATACTGAGTAGTATCGATACTTTTTCCCTGATACTTTTAGGGTATCGATACCATGAGCTCGATGCCTGAATGAGTACTCAGTATCGATACCAAAGTCTGAAATTTCGAACCCTAGACGTTTTAGAGCGACTGGTAATAAGATAAGATACGATAGCGATTAGCCGTGGGTAACACAGTGCGGCGCCGCGTCATTGTGCTGTTACCGAGAGCTGCGTTACTGGCGCCGATACCGGTATTCACAACTCAGTGACGCAATGGCGCCAGCAACACCGGAACACTGACGACACCAGGCGGCGCAAAGAACCAGCAAAAAACACCCAAAAGCGAAGTGTCACTCTTAAAATGTGCAGCACAAGGCGAATTTTGACAAGGTGGTGTTGCTAAAATTAGTCGCGGTCCTTCCGAATGTGGAAATCATGTGTTTGTTGTATTTTTGGGTTTTGAACTTGGGTATACTTGAGTTGTTTTTACCCAACTGATATCACCTTGTATTAATTCACCTTAGTTCAACACCGGAACACTGACAACACCGGGTGTCGCAAAGAACCACCAAAGAACACCCGAAATAGAAGTGTCTCTTGTAAAATGTGCAGCACAAGGCGAATTTATACAAGATGGTGTTGCTAGAATTCGTCTCGGTCCTTCTGAATGTGAAAATGATGGGTTTGTTGTATTTTTGGGTTTTGAACTTGGGTATACTTGAGTTTTTTCTCAACCGATATCACCTTGTATTAATTCACTTTGGTGCAGCGTGCAGCAATAAAGGAAATGAGCTTTAGCCTGAAGAGGCGCAATTGCGTCAACACACTGTGCTGATTCCGACAGTGGCGCTGGAGTTAGTGCGCCAGCGCCAAAAAATTTCCGCCGTTACCCAGGACTAATAGCGATGTTACCAGCAATACATTTGCTTCCGAGGACGACACGTTTTTTATTGCCGGCAACAAAAATTGTTTGATGGGAGGCGGCATACACAGTTCGTCTGACTCGCGAGTCGGTTTGGATGTATTTGTGAAAATAAATAGGTGTGTTCCAGCGATTTTTGGACTAAAACCTGTAGAACTGTCAAAGAGCAAAATATGGCTGAGTTCCAAGTTGGTATATTGCAAAACATCGGCATAACTTATAGAAATGACCAATTTGCGCAACCAAGTTCCAATTCGGCAATTGTACATGCCCTACAGCACGGAGGAGCGACTACAGGACTGATTAATCGGTAGCTACCTGGTAAACTCCGCCAATTACCGACCGACTACTTGCAGTGTATTTTATCTATTACTTTTACAAGGCAATGTCCTAGGCGGTAGTCACCATCGGCTCTCTGCACTAACGGGATTTACTAAAGTAGTCACTTGCGTGATTTATGGGCGCCCTCTGTCGTGTCCTACTGGTTCGACTCTGCACTACCATGTGCACTACCACGGGTTATAGAGTAGCTACTTACCTAGGAGTCGGTGCAGTAGCGGTTCAAAAGTAGCGATTGAATCCAGCAGTACTGGAGGGTGGTTGCGAATATTGGACATTTCGATCAGTTATAGTTGAGAAATAAAAGAGGCTGATGCTTTCCAGTACACCAACTTGGAACTCAGCCTATCTCTCAGATGAGAGAGCAACGGAAGAACTGAGAAAAACGGTCATATATGCACAACCACGGTTAAAAGCCGAATTTGAGCTTAGTTGCGTAGATAAAACATTTCCATCATTAGTTTAGAAATAAAGATTCTAATGCTTTGGCTTGAGGCATTTCTGAAGGCGCCCTTCATTTTTTATTTGATTAAAATTACTGATTGGGTTGGCTTTCGTTTATGGCCGTTCGTTAAAGGGGCGGTGGGCGAAAGGTAAGTGGGCGTGGCACCTCTAACCCACCTTTTTCGAGAGGGAATGAACCGCCATTGACAAAAATGCAACTCCGACTACCTAGGTCCCCTATGGTTCCCTAGGGACCCCTTAGAAAAATTGCCAAAAATCACGATTTTCATTTGCGTTTATTCGCTTGAAAAATGTTAAATATTCATTTGCATAATACATTTTTATATCCACATTTTTATATACAAGACATTTTTATAAAACACCCAGTAACCAAAATAGACATCACTGGGGCGGCAGCCCCAGGTTTACCACACAGAAAAGGAATTCTAGTTACTACCCCAAGATTACATCACTGGGGCGGTACGCAAAAATACTGTGGACGCAAGTAAAAATTGCGATTTTTGGCCATTTTTCTAAGGGGTCCGTAGGAACCATAGGGGGCCTAGGTGGTCGGGGGTTGCATTTTTGTCAATGGCGGTTCATGCCCTCTCCAAAAAGGTGGGTTAGAGGTGCCACGTCCACTCCCCCTTCGCCCACCGCACCTTTAACGAACGGCCATAATGGAAAGTTTCCCCGACTGATTTTTCGCTTTAAACTCCGTTGAAATTTTTTCAAAGGCAGTTGAAAAATATATATACATATGTATACTAGCAGACCCGGCGAACTTCGTCCCGCCCAAAATATTTTTTTCATATTCATTTCAAAGGTTTTTTTCGTTTGTTTAGAAAAATTATAAAAACAAAGTCAAATAAAAGTAAAAGAATCAACATTGAACTGCGTCCAAATTAAAATAAGGGAGCATGAATTTCGATGTGAAGCAAAACTCTGGGAAGACAATACCTGTAATAATTGTATCATGGTGGCATAAAAGTTTTATGTGCATGAGAATTTTTTTACAGCAAATCGCCGGCGTGCGTGAATATTAGTTTGGCCTGTCATGGGAGCGTTGCGACCAAGCGCTGTTTCTCACGTAGAAATGCGTCATTGAAAAACTGGTTTTGGGTTGAAGCGAGGAAATGCTTTCATTCTTGGTTTGATGTTTTCTTATTGTAGCAGCCGATAGTCTAAGATTAGCTTGTACTGCTTGTTCGTGGAAAACGCCTAGGATGTGGTCGCCAAACTTCCACAGGTGTAAGCCAGTAAAACAGATGTACGATGTGTCAGTAAAGTGGAGGCACAGCAGTTATATCGGACGTAAGCCCGCAGCCGTAGTTTTGTAGGGCTTGTCCTAGTTGGGGTACGCCTTGTTGCTTTAACTCGTCACGTTTCACCAAGCGTTATGGGATAAATTTGTTAGTATAACCTAAATTTATTTTATAAAAAAACAAGTTATACCTCAGTATATCCAGTAAACAAACTTAGCTTTTTTTCACCAAATTTGGTCCCCATAAAGGACTAGTGTTGCAAGCAACGCTTTTTCGGCAATTAGGGTGTTGTGCAGCAATTTAATGTGGTGAAAATTATTTAAGCACTGGAGAGATTTTTTCACATGAAATTGGAGATAGGGCTGAAAATATCTTTTCAGCAGATGAATATATTTTTTAGCTTTTTTCCAGAAAATTTACATACAGGCTCGAAATTATGCGAGTAACATTCAAATATCGTCGCTTAGATGGAAAATTGCTGGAAGCGTCATTTTGACAATTTTTAGTTATGATGCAGTTATATATTTTAAAGTAAGATATTTCCATTTTTTGTTAACTGGTTTTTGGATATCTTCTTTAGGTTCCGAGTAATTGACTAAAATGTTTTCGGCAATTTGGTACAAATTGCGTTAGTATTGCTGTCGTACTAAACTAATCAAGATCTTTCAAATAGAGTTACCTGTTCTTCTTTAGTTTCCGACATATTCAGCCTTATCATGAGTTTCATTTTCTAGAACCGGGTCACTTTTTCACTTTTAGTTTGCGTGTATTCTCTACAGGGGGAAGAAAAAATTTTTGGCGAAATTTTGTTCGGGCGAAACTCACGATTAGGCTGATTAGTAAAAAGTATCGTTAATTTATAAAAAATTGTTATCACATTTTGGCGTATATCATTAAAACTGACTGCAAATTTTTTGACAAATGTCGTATACGACAAAATTTTATTAAACTCATAAATGGTTGACACTAAACTAAAAAAATAAGATAATTTAAGAATTTCGTGAACTAGTACATAGCATTCTCCGACACTTTGGAGAAGATCTGTAGTCGTGTTTCTGAGAAAATGCATTCCAAAGTTCAATCGTGAGTTACCGAAAGTAACTTGTGACAATCTTTTATCCAGGCGACGATATAACATTTAGCTAAAATATACATCTAAATAAATTAGGTTTGTATAGTAACCAATAGTCAGTACTAATTTGTACTGGAACCTGCAAATTTTTACTGGAAAAGGGTATGATAACCCTAAAAATTTGCAAGAGAGCACTGAATCGAGATCGTAACAACACACGATTGAGAGAATACAAAGGTTGCGCCGATCTCGGACCGCTATTCCTCTCTTAGCGAATTCGACAGAATCGTTGTTTGCATGACGTCACACTTGTGCAGCTTGTTTACGTTTTCCTTGCAACATTTTTTCTTCTTCTTCCATTCTAGCTCACGTTTTGGCATTTCTCTCTCGCAATTGCACCAGTGTGACGTCACACAAAAGTTATTCTCAAAAATCCCCTCTGATCGGCGCAATCTTGTATTCTATCATTCTTGGTAACAACACTGGAGAGCTGCCAATTCTTGCTAGTGAAATTTTTACTAGCAGAAATTAGCTAGCAGAAGAAGAAGAAGAATAAATGTCAAAAGCCGCCATTTGTTGAATTGGCTTAGCACAAACAAAAGTAAAATGAGTGGATATCAAAATATTAATGATGTACTAGACTGTGTAAGTGCTTGTGTGGACAGTTTAAAATAGCTCCTCGACGAGTATGGTCGCGTTGACCTGTCGAGTTTTTATAAAGCAAATATCATATTAATATACACACAAAAATGATGTCGTTTCATTAAAAATAACATACAGCTTTAAATTAAGCTTCATTAAATATAAAATAATATTTTGAATCAAGGGAAGATAATACTATTAAATAAAAATTACATAAGTAATGTAATAAACGTGGACATTAAGAAATGAAGTTGCGATTAAATGGAATATGTTAAAGCGTACCGTTGAAACGGTACTATCGGATGAACAAATTAACTGTATGAACAAGTGAACTAAGAAAAATTTATTAATATATCTGTTGTATGAAGAGAAACAAGAAATACATATTTTAAAGGAATTAATTTCTAAAATTGTTGGAAATTTCGATTTAATACATATGCATTAAACACATATAATACGACGAATAATGATTAAGTTATTAAATTGATGAATAACCTGGCGATACGTGGACCTAGTTCCCTGCCATACAAATACAAACTTTACAAATATAATTTGACGTATAATTACGAATTATTAAATTGAAAGAACAACCTGGTTACTTGTGGACCGCTTAGGTTCCAACCAAGAAAACAAAACACAAATTTTAAAAACGATATAATCAAGATTTAATAAAAAAATAAATATTTGAAATAAGCATAGCAGAAACTTGTGCACGTGGTTCTGGCCCATAGCGGTATTACCATCGCGTATCAGTGGAGCGACTATTGGATACATCAACGGAATATAACATACAAAGAGACATATATTTAAATTAGAGAAATAACCTGGGAAGGTGAAAACCAGCCAACCTACCCAAAGTCAAAAAAAAAGTGCTTGTGTGTAAAGCAAAGCGTTTAAACTGATTTATAAATAGTAAAATGTTTACAGCAGAATATCAAAAGGGTGCAACAACTATTCACTTGCCAGTTTTTACTAGTTTTGCGTTCAATAACTATTTCTGCTAGTTTTCTCTTCTTCTCAATTTAACGCTCTATTTTACTTTTACGCTCTCGCTGCAATGTTTTACTGGAAAAGTTACTATACTGTATAAGTTACTATATTGTCATTATTTTCGCAGTTGGAGTACACATATGCCAGACGAGTAACAGGTATATACCTAAATTAGCGCGTTGAGCTTGTATATCTATCTCTCTCTAACGCATTAATTCTATATACATACGTCAGCACCAACGCCCGACAAAGTAATGTCTGTATTTAATAATGGCTCTATGACAAAATATTCATGAAATGTATTTATAGATTTTTATTTACTTCATTTCATACATTAGTATTGATCTGAATGTTTTTTACTAAATACCAGGAATAAATATTTTATAAAAAACTATTTCATTTAAGCTTAACCAACTTTTATTTGCTCGGAGCTAATTTTGGAACGCTTCATGAAATATTTTCATAGACGGTAAATGCAACCATGGGTGCATCATTAATGAGCTGAAAAACCAAAACAAATAAAAAAATTCCATCTGAACCAATATTCCCAAAAATTATAAAGCAAAACAAAAACAATTTATGCACTGTTATTTTTATTATTGCAATACAGTTTCAGCTCTTCAAACATTTTCCACATTATGCTTTTAAAGCTAGTAGTTTCCGACCCCATTTGCTCGTTTTTTTTCTGTTCTGAATTTGGGCTAGGTTTTATGGGAACTTATTGTGGGTGCATACAGACCACATTTTGTAAATATGTACATATATATGTATACACTTCAACTGAATTGTGATATTTAATTTTATTTTATAATGAATAATGAATTTAATTTGTGCAATGTTTACTAGATGTAAGACAATTTTTACTTTTCTTTATATATTGCATGCTTTAGTTTTAATTCTTTTTAAGTTAAGTTGTAAAGGTGAAAAGAGGCCTCCTGGAACCGAGCACCTTAAAAAAAATCGGCAACGCGCCTAAAAGCATACCTCACAGGTGGTGTGGAAAATGCAAGAACAAATATAAATGGAATAATTTTCGAAATTATGAAATGGTTATTGGTATTTTCCATCTCAAAGGTGATCATTAATTTGAACGTTATTTAAGCTGCCTATACACGGTCGATTTTTGTCTTTAACTAAAATCTACCCGTGTAAATTGCAATTCAACCGTAAAATGTAAGCGTTTTCCAATCGACAGAAATCGACCCGTGTAAAGGCAACTTCAGGAATTTTTTAATTATCTTTTTTTGGGCGCCTTTTGAAGATTTGCCAAATTATATTGTCACCTTAAATACAAAAAACAATTTCTTTAAGCCATCTTGCGCAGCAGTTTGTTGATCTTATGCTCACGGCTACCGAAATCACCAACCTCAACGTAGTGATTAGCCTCCTTGCGCCAGCCTCGGGTTGACGTGTTGAGCTTGAATGGCATCTGGAAGTTGGAGGCTTTCTTGAAGTGGGTTCCAACAGTGAATATTTCGTGCGTCAAATAATCAACGCATTGAATTTCGTGCGTTTTGATGAACAAACCGTGGTTAATGTGGCGAAAACGGAACAACAGTAAAACTTTACGCACTTTTGGTGCAACTTGTTGACACCGCGATACGGATCACAAAAGCCAATTTGGATTTTTTAGGCACGTAGTATTGGCCGCGTTTTTTTGCCAAACGGCGCAAGGCGTCCATCACGGAGTTTTCTTGTTTGATATTTCTCAGCATGCACCAAGTATTCACGTTTACGGAGTGTAATCGCAGCAGAGCGCTTTGGTTTACGCTTGATCAGGGTAGCAGTTTGATGACCTGCTTCTTGCTGAACTTCAGCTTCGACTCAGGGACAGGAGGCAGCTTCCTGGAAGGCTGTCTGCCCTTTGCGTGCGGTTTCTTACCGGCCGTGATGGCAGTCATCTTAACTTGTTACTTAGCACATTGAAAAAATGAGCCACTCGATTTATAACACCTCTTTTGAACAATTTAATTAAATACTTTTTAATACATAGATATGCTGCAATCAGGCACTTACTTTCCCAAATTACATCCTGTTTATCAGCATAATTATCCAAATATGCCTGCTCCTTCATTACTAATAACTCCATTTTCAAACTGCGCCTTCTTTGTTGCCTCAAAATATCCTAAAAAGACATAAATTTACATTAAACAATAGAAATCGCAAAAATTAGCAAATAAAATACTCCCTTTGTTTTGTTTTGTTGTCAAATTTCTAAGAAATGTAAATTCACCACGATGCGATGCAGAAAGAACAAGGACCAGCGATGAAATTTTAAGTATACCTACCAGAGCGTTCGGGGCAGCAATATTAATTTGTATCAAATATAACATTAAACGGTGGTTCTAATACATTTTTTGATATTATTAACCAGAGTACATACATTATATGGTATCTCTTTCAAAAATAATAATAAATAAAGGACTTCACCACAGTTGTTTTACTGGATATACTGAGGGCCAGTTGCTCAAAGCCTGATTGACACTAATCACCGATTAACATCGTTATCGACGTTTTTGGCTCCATGCAAATAACATGGTGTCGGTAACGTCGATAACGATGTTTAACCGGGGATTAGTGTCAACCAGGCTTTGAGCAACCGGCCCTGAGAGTTATAATACCTGCAGCTAGGTATGAAACAATACGAGTAAATACAAGTGCCTACTCGATACTTTTCGTTCGATACCAAGTAATTTTGGCATCAATACTTTTGAACCGTGTCGCATTAAGAGGCGTTCGCACGCGGCGATTTTGCGTTCAACTTGTGCTTTCAACTCACGCAGGGTTGCACGAAAAAAAGTTGAATGGCTAAATGTTGGCTGGCGACCAACTTTGTTGAAAGCGATTAGTTGAAAGGCTGTTCAACCAAAAGTAGAATGCAAAGTTGAACAAAGCGAACGCCTTTTTATGGCGAATATTTTGATATTTTTTTATATTTTGATATATTTAGTTAAATTTTTTTTTCGCCCAACCCTGCGTGAGTTGAACGCAAAAGTTGCCTGAAAAATCGCCTCGTGCGAAAGCCCTATTAGGTTCTATCCCTAACAATCCGGATCGGATCCGGTAATTAGAGAATAAGCGAAAAGCCTGCTCTTAAAAGTTGAACATAGTCCAGAAGTACGGGAACGCAAAAACCACATTTCGTGCCCAGAATTTGAGAATTTGTCACTTCAATGCAAAATCTTGGAAATTGAATTTTTATTTCACAAATTTGATTTTAAGTATATAAAAATTGGCAATAAATCAACAGCCTATTCACTATTCCTTAAAAGCACCAAGTAAATGCAGGCTACATGTAAACACAAACAGCTGATATGCACTCTGACACTTTATCCATTTTTACCCGGAGAAAAAGTCCGGGCTGTTTCGGGCAGGAAGAAGAAGACACTTACGATCCAATACGTTCCAGTTTTCGCTCTTTATTGCCCATTTTGTTGAGTACGGGAATGATTTCTGGGCTGTTTTGGGCACCCGCGGGATCCCGCGTTGCGTACGGGAAATACCATACATTTGGTCAGTACACCCTGTACTCTCATAACGCTAACATCGAAAACGTATGATTTCTGTTTTCGCTCTCGGCGCTCAAAACCTTTCATGAGAAATTGAAAGTATTTAAATTAACATCGGAAACGTTAAAAGAATTATGGAGTGCATTATTTATAAATTATTCGTACAAAACAAAATTATTTTTTGCGCCATATTGCAGCACCAAAATTGTGCAAATACTGACGCGATATATATTGAACGTTTAGCAAACACTCACGATCCATCAATATGGATCACGATCCCTATTGATCGTGTAACAGGTGCCTTTGAAAGTCCATAGGAATGTCGAAAAAAACATCGATGCATCGAATATATCGATGTTTTGCTTCTATAATTTTCCACTTGATGTATAAATAGTCGATGTATCGAGTGTTGTCAGATTTATCATCAAAATTAAGATATTTTTCAACTACAACAAAGTAAAACTCCATACAAAGTGAAGATATTTGGCAGCACGAGGTTTTTTTTTTGATAGTTGGCAACAAATTTTGTTTTTGTCGTCAATTTACTGCTGCACATGTGACTGTAGGACAGCTGGAACACTGAACTGTGCCCACTGTATACACTGGGTTTTGGTAGTCGGCTGTTATTTCGAATCCGCAATCGTGCGCACACTTTCGCGATTTTTTCGCGCCGAATTTAGGGATGCAAACGATGCATCGATATTTTTGAAACATCGATAATATCGGTTCAAAATTCGATGTTTGCCATCGATGTTTACAATTTCCTAAAATCGCCAAATTGACGATACATCGATGCCAGTTTCAGCGATGTTTTAACATCGACTTTAGTATGATTCAGACATGAATTCAACTTACCCATTATGCTCCTAAAATTTTTTGACTGGCCATGAATTTTATTACTTATTCTTTTGGGGAAAATTCAGAAATTCCGTGTATACTCTTATCTTTCGATATTAAAAATGCGTACATAATCATTAAAAAAGGACCGGGTTCAAGTTCAAATTTCAACGAATTTGGCGCTTGGAACTTTAGGCTCAGCGAACTTACGACGGCATGCATTTTTATTATATTTATAGGAAGGGAAATACATCCTTACAGAGAGTATGAATTGAAAAGTATTCAATTTTCCTTTCAATGTGACTACAACCTAACAAATTTGGAAACATCGGAAACCATCGCTATATCGATGTTTTTCTGGCAATGTATTTTAGCATCGATGTTCATTTGTCCGATGAATCGAAACATCGATGTATCGATGTTACTCCCCAAAATTTGCATCCCTAGCCGAATTCCGATGTACAATTCACTTAATTTTCACATCATATAAAATAGGATTGTTACGAATGTTTTCTATTAGTTTTTGTACATACCACATTTTTATACCCGAGCGCACTTGTGCACAAAGGGTATTATAACTTTGTTCACATAACGGTTGTTTGTAACAGCCAAAACGAATCGAGATAGATATAGACAAATGTACACATTAATGCTCAGAATGAAAAGAGAAGTCCATTAAGCCATGTCTGTCTGTCCTGTCTGCACACGATAACTCGAGTAAAAATTGAGATATCTTAACGAAATTTGGTATGTAGGTTTCCATTAATCCAAGGTAGGTTCGTATTGCCTAAAAGATGCAACGATTTCCATTCTCAAGTTACATACCTGATGACAGTACGAATGGGAATTGCTTTAAACTTCCATTTTAAAGTAACCTGATGACAGTACGAATGGAAAATTTTAATAGCGAGGTTTTAGTTTTTTAAACTATAATTTTATATATTATTCTTTTACACTTATTTAGGGTTAGCACCGGACAATACTGTCATGACAATAGCAATACATGCACACTTTTTCACTAATACATGCATACTCTTCCAATTGTCTCAATCACTGCCTTGATTATTTCCAAAATAATATGAGACGGTCACGTCCGGCCTTTTGCTCAAAATGAATTGTCATAACTATTGTCATGACGCCTACACCACGGAGACACTTATCAGCGTTTTTGACAACTAATTCGTATTTCTTTATTGTCTTGACAGCCTTGTCTAATGTTACGCGCGGCATTTTTTTTTAATTTACATTTGCGACAGGTAGTTCATACAACTTCGTTCGCAGTGTTGCCATTTCTCCAAAAATGCCACTTCGCGACATTTTATAAATCGCACTTTAGTAAGATAGAAACGTTTAAATACATTCTGTTAAAAAAAAGAACTGCTTTCACATTTCCCTTATGGTTTTAAAAAGTTCGTTTTGGTTTTTATCAATCATCCATAGTATTTGTAAAAAATTGGTTCCAGCTCCTTAATTTTGGCATAAGTCAACGTTCAGCTATAGAAAAAATGTGGCTTCTTAAGTAAATTAAGGTAATCATATGATATGTCAAAAGAAAGCAAATTGTGCAGTAGAGAAATGTTTTTGCACCCCCTTTATAACGCAAAATTTAAGGAAAATACATAGTGGTAAAAATCGAAATTGTGTATATATATATATCTTCTACAGACCGGACTCGAAGATAGCGTTTAAATTTTCTGGGCTTGGGATATGTTTAATATTTTAGCGTTTTCTAAGAATTTTTATTTTTATTTTGAACCAACTCTTTTTCTTTGTTTATTTTCTTCAATAACAGAGCTATTTGCCCATACCTTTAGCATTACCCGCTATTGTTTACAGCGCGAAGAATAATAGAGTTACTCAGTGACTTTTACATCGCGTTAAAACGCCTGTCATCCACTTCACACTTCCACTCGAACAATTGGCCGAGTAAACGTTGCAAACCTTTGGTGAAGCAATTGGAGCGTGTATACTTTGCATTATGTCGACTTTGGCGCTTCTCGCGATTTTCGCTGGCAATTACGGCGCATTTACATTGGACAATGCTGTCAAGACAATGAAGATATACGTATTAGTTGTCAAAATTGTTCCAATGGAAAAGTATGCATGTATTAGAGAATAAATTTGCATGTATTGCTATTGTCATGTCAGAATTGTCCGATCTAAACCCTTAGTTACCTTGGGTGTTGCATCCATGTATCGAATGCAGAAAAAAATCGATATTTATTCTTCAATACATCGAGTGTTATCAATGCTTAACAGCCCGTCTTCACATGCTTGCAAATCTCGCTCGCGTGACGAAGCATGCAGACCACAAAAAGTAAGATGAATACTTTTTCTCGCATACCGAGCGGTTTCCGAGCTCTCACTTGCTTTCAACTGTAATTTTTGTTTTTTAACAGCTATGTATTTTCTCATTCCTCAGAATTTTTCAGAGAACCAACATCTCTTATTTTGGTGGAAAATACAAGTTTAGAGGCGACCATTTTATTGTATGCAGATTCTCAAATTTTTTCTAGCTTTTGGCGACATTTTACAAACTAAAAGGTTTGCTGTCAAATGCCCAGTCAAAAAAACTCTTAGGGCATTCACCTAAACTCGTAATGTCTTAAACTGTGTAAAACTCGTGAGCTTACTAGGCTTTTATGGGAACGCCCCCTTTGTGAAAAGGTGCAAATTGGTGCGTAAAGTGACTGCTTGACAGATCAACCAGGATTTTGTGAAACAATTTTTGATTCGTATTGACACGAGTTTATTCGATACCGTGTTTGATGCCATATAAACAAGGTGAATGGCTATTTTTATATGAGATATGCAACCCTGTGTTTTAACCAAAGAACTAAGGTTGCTAGATGGGTTGTTTTATCAATCTTGCCAAAGAACAATCAGCTGTTCAGTACAAAATATAAGCAAACAAACAAATGGAACAACAATTTCAAGGAGCAAGCAATAGTGTCGCCACTGGTTTGGCTTATTTAAATAAAGTTGATCTGATACCTAACGAAAGTTAAATGGCCTTTAAATAACAATCCAAAATTAAAATTAAGTGTCTAACACTTGATTAACTTCGCGTTTTATTTTCTTTGAAGACTTTATTTACTTTTTCTTGAAATTTTTCCTCTGTATATAGCTCTAGTTTTTCACTTGATAACACAGGTCCACAAAAAAAATCTATGAAACGTTCCTTTGATCAAACCTAGTCTGTTATATGTTTATGGGGTCGCTGAATACGAATCTGAAGTCCGTTTTGCTCTATCATGTCTAGATTTTTTTCGACCCCGCAAAAACATGTCATAGACTAGGTTTGGTCAAAGGAACATTTCATCGATTTTTTTTGTGGACCTGTGTAATTAGAGATTCATTTCTCTATCACTTTTACGTATCTATGTACGCGTCGATTTTATACTTTCGATAGCATATGTTTTGTCAACACTGGAACTTACATTTTTGTACATGTACATGTAGCCCCTGGTAATAGCAAACAATTTTAATTGCAAACTACCTTACAGCTTTTTATTAAGGAGATTTATGACAACTTCCTCCTCTGAGCGGCCGAATTAAAGCGTACATGCATAGTTTCGGTTCGAAATCGAAATGAAACGTAAAAATAACAAAATACCGAAATTTTTCATATCGTCGATGTTTTTGCAAAACCGCCTATCTTACGGCACTCAAATTTTACAGGAGAGCGAAAATCCGGTTTTTCTTTCAAGGCATTGCCTTGAGAGGAGGTATTTTATCTACCTATTATTTTACAAATCTGTTATTTTAATATCGACTTTACGATTTTGACGCATAAATCTCTATAACTGGAGTTCGGGGTTACCGAATCTCATTTTTGCCACAACGTCGATTTAGGCGGTTTTGCAACTTGTCGATGGGCAAAAACATCGACGATATGCATATCTTCGTTAGAAAACCGAAATAATGCATATGGGAAAAACGAAGTAATGCATACATGCATAGTTTCGGTTCAAAACCGAGATAATGCATGTGGGAAAAACGAAGTAA
>NW_023458605.1:25270-43818 GCF_013731165.1 Rhagoletis pomonella | reverse complement strand
GGAAAAACGAAGTAATGCATACATGCACAGTTTCGGTTCAAAACCGAAATAATGCATATGAGAAAAAGGAAGTAATGCATATATGCACAGTTTCGGTTCAAAACCGAAATAATGCATATGGGAAAAACGAAATAATGCATACATGCAGAGTTTCGGTTGAAACCCGAAGTAGTGCATATGGAAAAAACGAAGTAATGCATACATGCACAGTTTCGGTTCAAAACCGAAATAATGCATATGGGACAAACGAAGTAATGCATACATGCACAGTTTCGATTCAAAACCGAAATAATGCATATGTGAAAAACGAAGTAATGCATACATGCACAGTTTCGGTTTAAAACCGAAATAATGCATATGAGAAAACCCCGAAATTATGCATATGCACACTTTCGCTTGAAAACCGAAATAATGCATATGACGAAAACCGAAATAATGCATACATGCACAGTTTCGGTTCAAATCCGAAATAATGCATATGAGAAAACCGAAGTAATGCATATATGCACAGTTTCGTTTGAAAACCGAAATAATGCATATGACAGAAACCGAAATAGTGCATATATGCACAACGCATATGAGAAAAAAACAAAATTATGCATATGCATACTTTCGGTTATAATCCGAAATAATGCATATAAAAAAAACGAAGTAATGCATACATGCACAGTTTCGGTTGAAAACCGAAATAATGCATATGAGAAAATACCGAAATTATGCATATGCATACTTTCGTTTTAAAAGCGAAATAATGCATATGAAAAAAACGAAGTAAGGCATACATGCACAGTTTCGGTTCAAACCCGAAATAATGCATATGACAAAAACCGAAATAAAGCATATATGCACAGTTTCGGTTAAAACCAAAATAATGTCTAAATGCACAGTTTCCATATGCGCAATTTCGGTGCCCCGTTCAATTTAAGTAAAACAAAGTTTCAAGTCGCTAGTGGTGCGCGTTTTCTTCCATATAACGCACGATCAAAATCTATGAAATTGAACGGGCTACAAAACTGTATATTCGAAAATTTTCTAGAAATTCTGAATAAGTTTTTTTGACGAAAATTTGTGGAATTTTGTGAACTTTTTTAAGTTTATATACCTAATGCCACTTATTTTAATTTATAGGTGATTTTAATTTTCACTTTTCGAATCTATAATTTATATATGAGTGTCTGTTATATACATATTGGCATATTGTGCTACATTTCTACAATTTAAAGCCTCCACTGAGTTTATTGGAAGAAAGTCATAATACAAAAAATTCTTTGAGTTAATGGCCATCAGCTCTTCCTTTAATTTGTGTAAAAAATGTACACTGCCGGAACAAAGCACAGCAAATTTTTCACAATATATGCAACAATTTTTATTCTAATATTTTGCCGCCAATTTATTATAAAAACTTGGTTAATTCTACAACAAAAAAACATAAAAATATAATTCCTAAACTTTGTGCAAAATTCGCGAAAATTCACCAAATTTTCAACTGATTGTAGCCCAATCAATTTTATTATAATAAAGTACAAGTTTTAAGCAGCTAGGAATTACCGTTGATTTTTGACATTTTTTTTCACACAGTCTTTTCCAGCCAAAAACTTTTGTTCGAAAATACTTTATATGGAAAAAATGCAAAACACCTTCAACAAAAAAAAAAATTTGTCAAAAATCAATCTGTATTTTTTCTACTAGAATTTAATGGGCTGCATACTCAAAAAAATCTGATTAAAATGTTGAAATTTTGCATGAAAATTGCTGAATTTAGCACGAAGTTTAGGAATTATATTTCTATGTTTTTTGTTGTAGAATGAACCATATTTTGATACAAAATTGGCGGAAAAATATTAGAATAAAAATTGTAGCATATATTGTGAAAAATTCGCAGTGCCAATACTTTGTTCCGGCAGTGTACATCAATATGTTTCAATTGTTTTTCTTACCTTGAATTTGTAACATTTGGTGATGTAATCTTTGCTGTTGTTGAAATTGTTGCTGAGATGAAGCCACACTAGGTTTTCCACTTGCTGCTTGTTGCCTTGAATAAGGAGATACCGTATTCTGTATAATATTACCCATTGTCACGTTAGGTGTAGGATTTACAAACTGCCCTCGGATATTAGTTCCTCGTTGTTGGAGATAATCTGAATTGTTGTTTCTCGGCCCCATTTGATTGTAGGCGCTTACCATGTTAGACGCTTGAACCTGGCCACTTCCTCCGTTATTTATCATTCCTTGCTGTTGATATTGATTAAAATTATGAAATGGAATATTTGCTTGATTAATCAGGATCTGATTGCCATTGGCAGAGCCTAAGTTAACATTCTGTTGTAAAACATTCCCTGATCCAACTATTCCAGATGCAGATTGTACATTCATAAGGCTGTTTTGGTTATTAGATGAAGTGTTTATGATGCCCGAATTTGACGTTATTGCCATAGCCTGGTTGTTAATTTGAGTGTTCATATTTAGTGCAGTAACTTGCTGCGCAGGCATAATGTTACTCTGATTAAGGCCCTGAGAGATATTAACTCCGTTAATACCACTGGGAAGTTGATTCTGAGTCGATGTTATTCCACGCATACCTCCTCTAATAAATTGCTGTGATACAGAATTTATAGGCCCTTGTGTTTGTTGTCCTTGTGACTGCCGTATCTGTTGATGTTGCTGAATTGCGTTAAATGATGTTGAGTTATTTTGATTAAATGTAGGTTGACGCTGTCGTAACATATTGCACAAAGCTTGCTTAGATTGGTTAAGTTGTGGTCGTTCAAATCGATTTACTGCTACCAAAATAAGAAACAATGAGCGAACATTGAAATAAAAATAGAATCCAAATAATATATTAAGGGTTGGGCCGAAAATTTAATTTAAATTTTTAATTTATATTCATTTATTTTAAGTGCAATAATTAGCGCATGGATCCCCAAGTGACACAAAGCAAACTGTTCAGAAAAGATTAATTTTGGGTACAAATTCAGGGCTTAGGAAACGGTTCAGTTGTTTTATTAGAGACTAAATCCGGGAACCGAAATCGTAAAGTCATATAGCAGCCATATACTTTATGATAACCCTTATTAGTTATCTTTTTTTAACAAAAAATTTATTGTTCTGTTTCGCTGCCAGTGCAGGTCTACAACAATGTGTGATAAGCCCTAAAAGGGCACGAGCTTCGTTGATATGTTACTAAAGGACACAGCACCCTGAAATTTTGCATATGGAAACTGTGTACACGAAATATGCATATGAAAAAAAAAACAAGTAACGCATACATTTCGGTTGAAAACCGAAATAATGCACATGAGAAAATACCGAAATTATCCATTTGCATACTTTCGTTCGAAAACCAAAATGATGCATATGAGAAAAAAAACGAAGTAATGCATACATGCACAGTTTCGACTCAAAACCAAAATAATACATATGAGAAAAAACCGAAATTATGCGTATGCACACTTTCGTTTGAAACCTTAAATAATGGGGCATATTTATAATAAACAAAACAAAGTCGACTCTACAGTTAGTGGCAGCTTTTTGACCATAAGTTTCAATGGAATTTCTGTCAAAAAAGCTGGAAAAAATTGTAGAGTGGACTTTATTTTGACTATGAATATGAGTCAATTAGTGTTGGGAAGTATCGAGTACTTTTGAGGATCGAGTTCTTTGGTATCGATACTTTTAAAGATCGGGTATTTTTTAGAGTACTGAGTACTTTCTTCAGTAACATTTAAATACTTAGGCTGTGTGCGAGTTGACCTAAATTGTAGTACCTAAACTAATATTCCACTGGAAATTTCCAGCACTGCTAAAATTTAGGAAACAGCTGCTAAAACTGGGCGAGTTCGTTTGAAAACCTAAATTGTTTGTTTTGGAATTTGAATTTGTTTGGTTTTAATAAATATATCTATAAAATGAATAATTTTGTGGTAGCTTTGGGACTATTTAACAATATAATAAATTTGCAACAGAAACGGAGAATGCTCCATCCTGGCATCTATAAAAGAATCCGTTTGCTCTTCTGACCCTGCGAAATAATATACATCCATCGAATTACACATATACTTATCTGAATGCAAAAATCAAATAAATTTATACTTACATCTTTCTGAATATTTTCTTTTTTGTGCCATAGCAATGACAGAAATTATTTAAAACATCAAAAAATCGTTGCTCACTTAATCGCTCGCTCAAATATATTTGACTGTTCAATTTAGGTTGAAAAGTATGCTCGCAGAAAATCTAAATTGTTCCTATTCACTGCGTTACCGACACTTTCCAGTGATTTAGGATTTTTCTCTATTTAGGTAGCAATTTAGACGTACTCGCACACAGCCCTACTGTAGAAATTTCACTAGCTGGCAGTACTTTATTCAAATTACGTCAAATGAATGGCTAACTGTACTGGGTACAAGTATTGTACTTGAAAATTATTGAAACTGCAGATTGAGTACAATCATTTCTGAATACCGTTAAATGTAAATAAAACACAGTACTTTGTAAGTCTATTCGATACTTAGTACTGAGTACTTTGAATCGATCATTAGTATCAAAGCGATTATTGGAACCGAGTTTTTTTAGTACTGTACTTTCGAGTTCTTTTAATTTCTGAGTACTTTCGAGTTCCTTTTTTGAGTAATTAGTACTTTCGAGTTCTTTCTGAGTACTGAGTTCTTTGGAGTACACAGTATCGATACTTTTAAAAATCGGGTGTTGTCGATCCTTTTGAGAATCGAGTTCTGAGTACTTTTGGCATCGATACTGCGCAACACTAGTCTCAATGTATCTATAGTAGGGATCAAACGATACCAAGTTTTTTTTTTCTTCGATGTTTTTCAATCCGATACAAACTAAGTATCGATATCTTCTTTCGATGCATTGAGAAAACATGTATATCATATCATCTATAATAAACACAACCCCTTAGAAGGGTGTGAAATTATACATATGTATGTATTAGAGAGCTGCATGAATTCATTCAAAACGGCTTATGAATTATTCATATCGTTGTTTAAAGTACGAAACAACAACAAAGTGCAAAACCGCGTATGTGAAGTTGCATAAATTAGTAAAATACTCATATTCCAAAGTGGTTCTCTTTTTTATAACTAGTATATTTTATAGTATAGTATTTTTTCTGACTAGTATATTTCAGGAGGAATGGATAAGGCTTGAGCCAAGAGCTTGTGTGATTAAATCCAATTTTTGGCAAAAAATGTCAGTTACGCGGTTTTGCAGAACGACGATACGCGGTTTTGTACTTTAAACGACGATGAGTGAATACCTGTTCTGACATTACAATATCCAAACAAAGTGAATTGAAATAAATGACAACTAGTAATAATACCCGAAAATTGGGGTGCTGCATGGTCTAAAAAATCTGCATATTTCCTTATTATAAAAATCACATGCATTGCTTCTGGTAGTTAACTTTAACTTTGGTATTTTGGCAAGATTATACTCTACTCAATACGTATATATACAGTGACGAGCAAAACTGTAACATGGTGTAACACTTTTTATTTCAGCCACCGCTATCTTTCCAAGTTCTAACGACTTTCATACTTTTGTTGTATATTCTTATTGGTACACCCCTACTCCCTCTATCATAAAGATTTGAAGTCAATCCAACAACAATAATAAAACCAGCAGACAAAAATGTAAATTAAGGCATATGTTACAGTTTTGCACTTATATATTTTTAATAACTTTTTGACAATTGTCACGAAAAAAAGAATTGTTAACACAATGTTCAGTATTATTTTGCTTTTTTTAGTTCCTGGATGCAATTTGGCTTACCTTATTTGTATCTCTGTAAAAATTCTGGAGGTATAGCCTCCCATATATCCTTGGTTTGCTTTCATAGCTCATGTACTCCATTGGACGGACTTGCATACTTAGTAAGCTGCGCTTTTAGTTGATTTCGCAAATTTTCGACGATATTCATGTCCGCGGATTATGGAGGTCATTTCAAATTTTTGCTTTTGTTCCAGTCTTTGCGAACATGTGCAGTGTGTTTTGGGTGATTTTTCAGCAGAAACTCTCATTTTTTCGACTACATCTTGCAAATTTTGTTGAAATCTGAACAGATACCGTTCCTTACGCATAATGCCTACAAACGGACCAACAACATTTTTGAAATACAACCCCAAACTATTAATGACCGACCACTGTGATTCACAGTTTGCCTTACATGATGCGCTTAGGCTTAATTTGGGTCTTTGATCCAATACCATGCCCGGCCATCTGATTGAAAGCGATTAATTTAGTCTTGTCAGACCAACTAACCTTCAATTAAATCTTAAAAATGTGTTTTTTTATTCCATTCTGTAAGGGCTAACATATCCCAATAGGCAACGGTCCGGGTTTCGTGCGATCCGGCAAAATGCTACCACTCTCGCACATGTATTTTTATCAAAATGGTTTTTTCTTGTTTTATTATGCCTTTGCGTTCAATTTGACAATTATTCGCCTCGCTGTCTACTGTAATGCGATCAAGCATACATGTGCAACCCTACAAATCACCTTATATGAATTCGCCTAAGGTAATAGATTATATCTAAGAATTTACGATATTGAGGATGCAACCCTGTTGTATCTGCGAAAGCAGCTAACTTTAAGTCTTTGAGTGAAAATAAAATTAGCGGCATTATTCCGCGTACCCTAAAAGCGACCAGTTGTATTCTAATTAAATATCCGGGAATATACTATTGAACTTAGCCGGGCATCCAGCCTCCCAACCAGACACCAGCTAAGTTACCAGCAGCCACTCGGGAGTGTGCGAGACGAATTCCTGCAAATTACAAAGTCCCGCAGCAAGCAAGCGACTCAGCAGCGGACCTCCAGGACTCCTTGTAAATGTCGGCGCAGCAGCGGAGCGCTAGGGCTCCCCACAGCGCGGAGGTTGCAGGTATGCCCCCCCAAATATGGAAGTGGAAGTTTTCCGCTTCACATGGCGACCGTGACATGCAATTATTATTTTTTTTTTGGTTTTGTTTTTTTCCCTCTTTTGAACTAGATTTCATACTGAAAATTTGTACATTTCAAATTATTGCTTTGTTTTTTGAACATTTTTTATTTATGTAATAAAAGAAAAATTAAAAGTAATTATACATGCGTATATACATATATAATAAAATTTGTTTTATTTTATTTTATGGATTCTATTTTTGTGTACTGTTTTTTTCTTTTTTTGTGATTTTGTCGAAAATTGTTACGTTGAATCCGTCAATATTTGTTATGACGTATGGACCTTCATATATGTTTGTATGTTTATCGCGCGGTTCCTTTTGAACTAAAACCGTATCATATAAATGAACTATTAACGGACGCGCGGTCTTGTTATACACCGTTTGGTTTCGAGTTTTATGTTTGTTAATAAGTTCTTTTGCAAGCACGTGTGATTTTTGCATTCTGTATTTGATTTCTTTCGAATAATTATCAATGTTATATATCGGAACCATTTTTACATTTTGTAATTCGGTTGGTAAAGTTGCTTTTCTACCGAATACTAATTCAAATGGTGAAAGTTTTTTATCAAATACAGAACTTGTAGTTGTATTGTGCAAAAATGTGAAGTATTTCAAATAAACGTCCCAATCGGACAAAGTTTAATCTAAATACGCGCGTAAATATTCATTAAAGACACGGTGGTTTCGTTCAATAGTACCAACGGTTTCATGGTGATGTGCTGTCGAGAAATTGTGCTGGATTTTTAAAAGTTTGGTTAATTCGGAAAAAAGTTCGTTTTTAAACTCGGTGCCCAAATCGGATTTTATAGGCTGCATTTCTTTAATCATTCTGAACATTTGGAATAAACTTTTTTATTTACTTATTCTTTAGAACGTTCCTGATGATATGTTAACGTATATTTCAAACGCGTTCTGTTTATTCTGGCTGTGAAATTGGATTATCCGGAATGTATAAAGAAACGCAGCCATAGTGTTCATAATGCCGTATGTTAAAACAAAGCTTTCAAAAATCGCAGAAGCTACTCTTTTTGCGCTTTTATCCGGTGTGGCTATTGTTACTAAATATTTGCTTAAGTCGCATATAATGGTTACTGCGAACCTATTGCCATTAATGGACTCAGGCAAGGGTCCTATTGTGGTTATAACTACAACATCAAAGGGTTTGCAAGGCGTTGGCGTTAGTACTAGATTTACTTTAGTTTTGGGTTTTACTTTATTTAATAAACATTTCTCACAGCTTCTTACGAATTTAGCAATATCGCGTGTCATATTTTTCCAAGAGTATTTTGTACGTAATTTTGCATAGAGTTTTTTGTTTCCGCAATGTCCGCCTGATATCGGGTCGTTATGGTAAATTGTCATGAGTTTAAGTTTCTTGTCCTCTTCAGTTATTGTTTCCACAGGGTCTGTTAGTATAATTTGTAAAGATTTTAAAACTTTGTTTCCACTAATTTTTAAGTCTGTAATCGAAAATTGTTCAAAGAATGAATGAAGAATTTCTTTAATGTTGTGATTGCCGGCTTGGTGTTGAAGCCTCAAAAGTAGCTCATCTAAATTCGCTATTTTGTTAACCTCAAAATTAATTAACTCGAGTTTTCTATGCTTTAAATGCGCATATATTTTAATACTTGAAATTTCATAAATTTTTTATCGTAAGTAATTTTGGTTTTTATCCGTGGAATTTTTTTTTTTTAAATTGTAAGAAAATTTGTCGTAAACTTGTACTGTGGAGTTATTTGTGTGATTTTCTTCGTACTGTGGTTGCATTTCTACGTTTGGTTTTGTCATCGATCTAGTTTTTACAGCTAAAATATGTTTTGTTGTGTCTTTAAGTTCGTCAATTGAGATTCGTGATAGTGCATCCGCACCAACGTTTGTTTTGCCTTTTATATATTGTATTCCGAAAGATCCAGTCTTATTCGCGAGAGTTTTGACGACGGGTCTTTCATATTAAAAAGGTAAACTAATGGTCGGTGATCAGATTTTACAGTAAAGTGTGTGCCATAAACGTTGGTCGAAATTGCTTGATTGCGAAATATATTGCTAGAAGTTCAAGTTCGATAATTGCCTTTTTTTGTTCTGCTTTATTGAAAGCTTTAGAAGCAAAACAAATTGGTAAGTCATTGCCGTTGTGGTTTTGGCTTAAAATTGCACCGCATCCGGTTTTAGATGCGTCGACTGTAATTACGAATTATTTTCTAAAGTCAGGATACTGTAAAAGTTTAGGAGACATCAAAGAAGATTTAAGTGTTTCAAAAGCTTGATCACAGGAGTTATCCCATTTAAACTCTAAATTTTTTCTGCTCAAACGATTTAAGGATGCTGCCAGAGAAGCAAATTCAGGTATAAACATTCTATAATAGATTGCAAACGCCACGAATCTTCGCACTGCGTCTTTATCGCATGGCTTTGTGTACTTTTTAATGGCTCCTATTTTTGTATCATCTGGCAGTAAACCTCTTGCTGAGCAGTTGTGTCCAAAGAAAGTTACCTCAGATCGTAGAAAATTACATTTATTTGGGTAAAGTCGCAAGTTGAATTTTCTGCAAGTTTCGAACACTTTTTCTAGATTTTTAAAATGGTGTGCCTCACTGCATCCAATAACTATTACATCATCGACATACCGGAAAATGCTATAGACATCATTCTTGAAAACGAGTTAGGTGCTACATTAAGACCAAAAGGCAAGACCTTCCAACGGAAAGATCCGCGATCAGTGCTAAAAGATGTAATATCTCTAGAATTTTTATGTAATGGAATTTGGTGAAAATCAGAATACATATCCAGAGTCGAAAAATATTTTGCTCTTCCAAGGTTATCTAAAATGTCGTCTATGCGTGCTAACGGGAATTTGTCTGCAATTGGTTTTTGTTTACTGCTCTAAAGTCTACGCACATACGGTAAGATTTTTGGCCTGTTGGATCTTTTTTCGGCACTAAAATTAAAGGACTGTTATAGTTGGAGTAGCTTTCCTCGATCAAATTGTTTCGCAATAAATTATCGACTTGTTTGTTTATTTCTTCACGTTGTGAATATGCCAATCTGTAGTTTTTTATGTAAACTGGTGTTTTGTCTGTCAGTCTCAATTTCTGTTCGTAAAAGTTGTTCAGAGTCATAATAATAATAATAATAGATTGGCGCTAACACATATGTTAGTGTTTGGCCGAGCTTCTCCTCCGATTTGTGGCGTGCGCCTTGATGTTGTCACACAAAGCGGAGGGACCTACAGCTTTACGCCGACTCCGAACGGCGATTGTATTTTTATGAGAAGCTGTTTTTCATGGCAGAAATACACTCGGAGGTTTGCCATTGCCTGCCGAGGGTCGACCGCTGTTAAGAAAAAACCTTTTTTTTTTATATTTTTTGCGATGTTGCTTTGTTCAGAGTTATAAGGTCGGATTTTAAGGCAAATACGTCGGAATATTTTGAGCAAAGATCAAGCAATTTATTTTTAGCATAATTGGGTACTTGTTTTTCTAAAATCGGTTTTAGTTCTTCTATGCGTTTTGGATCAGATGTGGTTTCGTTAATTTTATAAATGTTGAAGTTTGTTATTTCTTCGGTTTGAATATTGTAATTCCTTATGTATTTTACTTCGTCAGTAGTGTTTATTAGTTTTAGTATCGGGTTTTTCGTGTCAACGATACATTTCGCTGTAAAAACAACACTACAAACTTCCTGAGCGTCTACAAAAACAGGGTTTTTGGATTTACCCAAACTAAATAACCGAAAAACTTCGCATCTAGTTGGAATTACTAAGCTGTCGGTAGTAGTACCGTGCAAAATTGAAACGCTGATCCTTTCTGTCCCCAAACCAATGGTTATGCTCTCGTTTGCATAGTTGATTATGCATTTGTTTATTTTTAAAAAGTCTTTTCCGAGTATGCCGTCCGAAGGAATGTTAAAGCTGTCATTTACAACATGAAGAGTGTGCGGAATGAAAATGTCTGATACTACCAAATTTGTATTTATTGTGCCCAAGGTTTGGACAGTTTCTGTTGTTACGCCCGTAATATTAATAATGTTATTGCTGTTTATTGCGGATTTGCTTGTTAGGCTGGAAAATTTTATAAGGGAAATGTCTGCTTGAGAGTCTAGCTCCCCCAGTGTTCGCGCTTGAGGCGCCTCGGCGTTTAAAGTCCGAACATTGGCAGAATTTCGTGTATTTGAACGCGTATGATTGCTATTTCTACAGCTTGAAGCCTGACTGTTGTTACTATTATTGTAGTTATTTCGTCTATTACTGAAACTGTCATTCCTATTCTGATTGTTGTTTCGATAGCTAGTATTGATGTGCCTATTTGAATTGCCGTTAAACCTGAAATTGTTATTGTGATATCTGTAATTATTGCTGCCTCTATAACTTCCTCGAAAATTAGTTGTTCGTATGGGACGTGACCTAAAAGCCAACACCTGCCGCTCTTTTACTATATTGTCGTGCTCCACAATCATTTTCGCTACAACATCTTTCGAGTCGCTGAAGGTTGACGATGCTAGTATCGACTTTACCATATCTGAATAGCTGTTGAGCCTACAAACATTTATTGTTTGCTCGACTGCCATCTCGTGAGCTTTCGCTTGTGTCATCCCTTCAATAATAAGTGAACGCTCCAGAGCATCTGCGAGCTCCTCTACCTGTTTCGCAAAATCTGAATAATTGTTGTTATGCACTTTCAAAGCTGCAATTTTACCAGCGACAACTTTCGAGTTATCTGGTTTTATTTTGCTAGACAACGCTTCTTTAATTTGGCTTACTGAGCTTATTTGCGTTGGTAGGGAATCGCGAGCTTTACCTTAAAGTTTGGATTTCAAAAATGCAATAAATGTTGTAGTGAGGCTTTCGTCTGACAATTCTTCAATAAGGGTAATTTTATCAATAAAAGAGGCAAGTGATAGCGGGTCACCATTATAATTTTCCCTTATAATCGAGGCGCATAAACTTATAAATGATTTCTTTTGCTCAGGTGTTGCCATTTTTGCGTTGTTATTTTGAAAGAAGTTAATATTTGGTGAGCTAGTGGTTACGTAAGGAGGGTCGTCGAATCCCAAAAAATCTTCGAGAAAAGACAAGAAACGACTCTTTTTAATACTATAAACTTCAAGGATGCCAGTTAAACGTGCGTCAGCAAATTCTTCGTCGGAATCTGCGTCCGAATACATAACGTTTTCTGTAATAAATTCGTAAAATTCTTCTGGTACTTTAATTTTGCAACCAATTTTATAAAAACACTTAAGTAGCTTTTCTCTACACCGCGATAAACTTTCAATTAACGACTTTGGCTTAACCCTTTGTTTGAAATGCGAATTTACTAGTATTAAAATGTTGTTATAACTTTTTATTAAAGATTCTTTGTATTCCTCTAGCTTGCCCTCTTTTGTTGAGATAGGACGACTTTGTAACACACGTTTTGTAACTTTTGCAAAATCAGTACTCAAATCTTTAAATGCAGTGTCAAAATCTGGCATTTGACAAACCCGGCATAACTGTTAAAAAAAAGTCGATTTATTTAAATGATGGCAAAAAGGTGTTGGATTTTGTACGCAACTATAGGCACAGTAGAATTTCCACAAATGGCATTCAATCGCAATTAATTTTTGTTTTTGAAAAAAAAAAAAGTTTTAAACGTGGTAATCTGATAGCACGGCCTGGTTTATAAGAAAAACATGTATTGATGATTTTGATTTTATATAAAATTAAAAAAAAAGTTTCCAGCACTTACTCGGCGAAGCACAGAAAAAAATTTTTGTCTGATATCAAAATTTTGAATTAAATGTTTTGGAAAAGTTTTCGTTAACTACTTTGCAAGGCATTGTTTATTAAAAATTTTAATATGTAATTTAATTTTAAGAAAAGTTGCGTGACAACATTTTACACGCTAGTGTAATTCAAAAATGTAAGTGAAATGTTTGTTGTATTCAAAAATGTATGTAGGTCTGAAAAAGTTTAAGTTATAGAACAATTGAAAAAAAGAAAGTTGGTTTGGTGCCAATAATTTTGCACACGACTGTAGTTCAGAAATTCCATTAGCAACAGTAACACAAGTATGTACATATGTATATGATAAAGTATATATTGACAATTTTAATTATGTAACTTGAGTGTTACCGCCCAATTCTGTGTTTTCTTGATAATTTTTTTGTAAAGAAATTTTATCAAGATTTTTATCATTTCCTTCGCATTCTGTGTCAATATTTATAAAACAAAAAGCTCTACGACTTCCACATTAGTGGAACTGATTTCCACATGAGTGGAACTGATTTCATTGTCACATATGAAAAGTATGAAATTAAAAGCGAAAAAGCTTTTGACTGCCGTAGCCGAGTAGGTAGAGATGTCGACTATAATTCCGTGTGTCGTAGGTTCAAATGCCGGCACATGGAGTATTTAATTGTTAGAAACAAATTTATTAAGATACAAAACTTATACAATTCACATGAAGTTTCAATTTGTCAATAGCATTTTCAATCTTGATAATTTATCAAGAAAAGAGCTTTTGATTTCTGTGCTAGAATACCAATTCTTGATAAATAATAAAAAATTTACAAATTATAAAGATTTTCAATTTATCAAGTGCACAGAATTGGGCTGTTAGTATGTACATAAGTATAAGGATAAACATTTTTTGTTGTATTTAAATATTAGCATTAGTGTACAATTGTATTGAATTAAAAAAAATGTACATTTAAGTGTAAAGTATATATGTATGTATGTATGCTCATACCATCAGGTCCCACGAAGTCACCTTCCTGCGTACCGTTGCCATGTACAGATGTGTTGTCCTAGTTGTAGCTGTTGTTGCTCGTTTCACGCTGCTATCGCACCCTGCTCAGCGATATGTATGTATGTGTATGGCGTTAGGTGGCGTGGTGTTATATACCGCTGTAACGGAGTTACATTTAAGTGGCTTCGCAAGTCGCGTGGTTTTGTACGCCGTTAGGTAACGGGGTTATTGTTCAGTGGCTTAGCATATTTAGGTGGTACAGTCACTGCAAAATCCGCATTAATTCGCGTATTGTTTTGCACTTTTACACACACACTAGTTTTATTTAGTTTTTCTACTTTTCCACCTAAAGTTTTAACGTTTTGTACCACCAGCCACTGTATTTTTATTTCTTATTTTTAGTTCTGGGAAAATTTTTTTTCACGTTTATTTCAACATATTTTGATTAAAAGAAAAATACTGATAAAAATAAAATATTTCACACAAACAACAAAAAATATAATCGATAATCGCATGAGGCTATTGCCTGAAAATTTTAAAATGTACTTAGGGCATTGTGCTACTATGATAGCACGGCCGAGTAATCATAGCCAACTTATGTACAGTAGACTGCATCACTGCCCATAAAAAAGCGGTAATGTTTTTCCACTGGAATTATAAAATCTATGTATTATATTTTAAGACTTCCACCAAATAAACAGTTTTTCTTGAATATTTTTTTAAAAAATTACCTCAGATGACTGAGTAGTTTAAGCTTAAAAAGTTTTCATAAAAATACAAAAAAAAATAAAAATCTACGGAATAGTAATAATGAGATTTTTGATGCTGTTTTTGCACTTTTTTCAAAGACTGGTTTAAGAAAAACTTAAATAACTCAGCCAAAACCTTACCATTTAGACTTATGAGGTATCATTTTCTCACCCTTTTAATTTCTTTGCGAATAAGCTCACTCAAAATATGAAAAAGGGAGGTAAGATAAACGAGTGTCATTCCATGTTGAATTAAGATGTGTTGGTATTGATTAAAAAAAGAAGGGACGTGAATGAGTTTTTTTTGCAAAGAAACAAAAAGGGTCAGAAAATGATACCTTATAAGTCTATATCGGTAAAGTTTTGAAACAGGTTTTTCGAGCACATTTTCTTAACTTCTTCCCAGCGTATCTATTAAAATGTAATTTTCAAAAATTTCATGCATTGCTATGCCATGTCATTCCATCTCGAACATATTGTTATAGCATGTCATTGCTTCTTAGCTCAGCTGTTGTTTGGTGTTGTGTTTCTGCAGCATATTTTTGATACTGTTTAATCCTGCCTTGTATGAAAATGTATATAGGTTTTTTAATTAGATAATTGTTTAATAAATTTTACTATAGTAGGAGCTTGCAAAATTCGGAAAATCTCTTCCCTTATATACAATGTAAATAATAATGCTGAATATGTCGCATGTGTTTCTTTTGATGAAATGCATGATTTGATTTGGATTTATTCGGCAATCACTTTCAAACATGTATAAGCGACATGATATAAACTGGCACTTGCATGGTGTGTTACATGTCGCTATGTTTTGTAGTTCAGGCCTTTAGTATCTATATATAATCGCTCAGTCATACGACTTAGTTAGGGCGATCTGTAGCAGCCACAGAATTGAGCTATATATCAAACTAAAGTGCAAGCTGCAGTTGCAGTTGACCGTGTTTGTCAAAAAAGTAAAAAGCGGCAGAAAAGTCGATAGTGAGAAATATAACCTATTGAAAAATATTAACCATATTTCCATGGAATTGAGATTCGGAAAAGTTATTGGGTATTATTCATAGTTTTGAAATATATTTCACGAAAGCAAAAAATAAAAATAGCTGTGATCTCTTTTATTTTTTAAACACCTAGGATATCACTGACCATTAAAAAGGACCCTGAATGACCGCAAACATCAAAGCTTTACACATTTGTGTATGTGATTTTTAAAATCAACCATCCAAAATTAGCCGGTATACATATTTAAAATTTTTTAGAACCAGTGGTTGAATTTTTGTACTGAAAGGGTTAACCCCAAAGGTATAATCTACGTCTGCGAGGCGTATACGGAATGGGTCTTTTTTTAATTTTAACACAAAATAGACTTTTTATTTTGTTGTTTTAAATAAATGTGGTTATAGTTTTTATTAATAAAACTATGTTTTATTATTAGTCAAACTTACAGCTTCAATATTCTTTAAAAAGTAAGGCAGGTCTAAGTATATTTTAGCTCACAGGTTATCTTTTAAGTACATAAGCCTCTAAGGCGTATGTTAAGGCCTTACGTTACTCCCAAATAGATTAGGCTTCTTGGGTTAAGAAAGCTTTAGTTTGAAAGTGTGATATTAAATGCTTTTCACCATAAACGGCGCAAATTTTCAATGATTATTGCATTTCAGATTAAGACTAATACCAGATATTGTGAAAGGTTGGACTATACCTTAAAGATGACGGTTTTCTCATGGCCCACTGCACGAAGCTTAGAGTAGAGTAATGTCTTTTAAGAACTTAAAAATTATCCTGGGTTATCAGGTGTCTAGCAATACATAGTGTTGTTCCGATATGACCTTGTACTATGTATGTACTATGTATTGAAGAAAATTATCGATGCCACAAATGTATCGGAGAGAAGTACTCGATACTTACTCATATCTAACTCATTGTAAATACTTATGTCATGTGAAGAAAAACAGAATCGGTTCGAGTACTCTCCGACCAAAACTTACCGAAAAAGTAGCGCAAGTAGCTTTTTATATAATTTTTGTAAAACAAATCGGCATGTACATATCGTCCCCCGCATGCCAGAAATATGAATGTGTAAAGATGAAAATTTTGGGATTTTTTTTATATGTCGGGCCCCTCCCTAAATTCGATCCTGGCGACGCCCATGTTTGTATTCTAAAATTTTCCGCCAATTTTGTATAAAAATACGGTTCATTCAACAACAAAAAACATTGAAATATAATTCCTAAACTTTGTGCAAAACTCGCGAAAACTCAGCAAATTTTCATTAAAAAATTTTAACCTTTTTAATCAGATGAGTATGCAGTTTTGCAGCCCATTAAATTCTAGCAAAAAAATTCGCGTTGATTTTTGAGAATTTTTTTTTGTAGAAGGTGTTTTGCATTTTTTCCATATAAAGTATTTTCGAAAAAAATTTTTAGTATGGAAGAGACTACGTAAAAAATCAACGGTAATTCCAAGCTACTTAAAACTTGCACATTATTATAATAAAATTGATTGGGCTACAAATCTGCGTACTCAAAAAAATTCTAAAATTCTGATTAAAAAGTTGAAAATTTTCATGAAAATTTGCTGAATTTTCGCGAGTTTTGCACGAAGTTTAGGAATTATATTTTTATGTTTTTTGTTGTAGAATGGACCATATTTTTATACGAAATTAGCGGAAAAATATTAGAATAAAATTTTGTTGCATATATTGTGAAAAATTTGCTGTGCCAATACTTTGTTCCGGCAGTGTAAATTTTTTAAGCTTAAACTGTTCTGTCATCAGAGGGGATTTACAGTAAAAGACGACGGAATTACAGGAAAGACGACTAAAGCATGAAGAAGAAAGACATAAGTCAGAGCAAGAATGGCGAAAACAGGAATTCGAGCTAAAACGATTAGAAATTGAAAAAAACGAAAGTTCAAAATTGAAATGAAATATAAAAATAATAAATAAATAAGTTCGTATCTTTATTTAGTTTTCAGAAAACATCAAGGAAATATTGCTTTTCGTTTTATTTCACCTTGTCTATTGGTGGCTGGTGTAATAGATGAGATCTCTTGGTTTTCTTCCGGCTCGTATGAGCTTTCACGTACTTCAATGTCTGCATTAGAAATAAGGATGTTGTGAAGTATGCAACAAACTAAGAACCAATCACAGACAAAGGCTCGATTTTGTTCGTTTTTACCAGAGTTCGAAAATAAACGAAATGAATCGTATTGTTTTGTTTCGTTTATCTCATAACAGAGAGCAAAACACAACCGAAACCCAAACAAAGAAAATTTTAGTTGTATTGGGTTTCGTTCTGCTTTTGTGCGCGAGTGCAAACGAAACAAAAGCATAAAGTGCGCAGCTGGATGAGACAAAACTCTCAGGAATGATTCGCAAACGTTTGCTTGGCGATTTGTTCATAACCAGAGTTCGAAAATAAATGAAATGAATCTTATTGACTCTAGTTGAATTGGATTTTGCTCTACCTAAAGGGCGCAGCTGGGTGTGGCAAAATTCGCAGGAATAATTCGCAAACGTTTGCTTGATATCATATTTACTAAGAATGAATTGGAAAAGCCGGTTAATTTGGGAAAAACACCTATTTAGGTATTTAAATGTACTATATATGAATGTGCATATATGTACATACATATATGTATGTATTTGCAAACTTAGTAATTGGTAAAATGTACTATAAAAAACCATGTGGATACTGTGGAAATATATTACAAATTTATTAGGGCTTGACTTTTCTGATTTATCTATATATTAGAATATCAAATTTAAATTACATCTTAAAATAAACAAGGGTTATTAATGATTTCTTACAATAAGATTTTATTATCAAAGTAGAAAATAAACATTAAAAACCATTCATGAAATCAAAAAAAAAATAACTTATTAATTACACAAAATAAAAATTACTTAATTCATACTGGTTTTTAATAAGTCCATAAAACACAATTTTATTACTTTGTGTGCCACCCCGAAATGCCTTGGAAGTGATGTTATTATTTTTGTAGGTCTTGCTGAGTAAAACCAAATTCGAAATATGAAATTTGCCAAACACCCCAATACATTGGTTTGCGGTTAAAAATCCGGTTTTTTGTACGTTAGCGCACTTAAAAGCCTG
>NW_023458605.1:23055-25170 GCF_013731165.1 Rhagoletis pomonella | reverse complement strand
TGAAGTTGTCACACAAAGCGGAGGGACCTACAGTTTTACGCCGACTCCGAACGGCGATTGTATTTTTATGAGAAGCTGTTTTTCATGGCAGAAATACACTCGGAGGTTTGCCATTGCCTGCCGAGGGACGACCGCTGTTAAGAAAAAACCTTTTTTCTATATTTTTTGCGAAGTTGCTTTGACCAGGGCTTGAACCCAGGCGTTGCGGAGTGGAAGCGCGCACTGCTTACCACTACACCACAGCGGCCGACGACACCACAGCGTAAGCCTGTAACTTACTTGAATATCAACCCATGTTCAGTTCCTCATCACTTAAGAAAGAAGAAACTTAGACCTTTTAAATAGTGTGTGTCTATACATTTATGTATATCAGCTTAATTTTTTTTACTTTTTTCACAATTTTTCAACTTTGGCGATGTTTTTACGCATTATTTTATAAAGTGACCATACTAATCCTGAATTGATTCAAAAATTCCGTTTAAAAAAAAGTCGTTTGGAACCTGACTAACTAAGTTATTCAGCCTTTCTGAAAACGAATATTCGTTTTACTCATAATTAAACGCAATTTTTTAATCAATTCAGTATTAGTATGGTTGCGTCATAAAATCATGCATAAAAACAAAGTTGAAAAATTGTGAAAAGAGTTAAAAAAAAATGTGTTTGCTGGGCATATATACGCAGATATTTTAAGGTTCATAAATTTAAATATATGTACATCATTTGAAAGGCCCAAGTTTCTTCTTTCTTAAACGAGTGAGAAACTCGGTTGATAGTCAACAATTACAGGCTTTTAAGTGCGCTAACGTACAAAAAACCGGATTTTTAACCGCAAACCAATGTATTGGGGTGTTTGGAAAATTTCATATTTCGAATTTGGTTTTACTCAGCAAGACCTACAAAAATAATAACATCACTTCCAAGGCATTTCGGGGTGGCACACAAAGTAATAAAAGTGTGTTTTATGGACTTATTAAAAACCAGTATGAATTATGTAATTTTTATTTTGTGTAATTAATAAGTTATTTTTTTATGTTTTCATGAATGGTTTTTAATGTTTATTTTCTACTTTGATAATAAAATCTTATTATAAGAAATCATTAATAACCCTTGTTTATTTTAAGATGTAATTTAAATATGATATTCTAATATATAGGTAAATCAGAAAAGTCAACCCCTTATATGAATTTGTAATATATTTCCACAGTATCCACATGATTTTCTATAGTACATTTTACCAATTACTAAGTTTGCAAATACATACATATATGTATGTACATATATGCACATTCATATATAGTACATTTAAATACCTAAATAGGTGTTTTTCCCAAATTAACCGGCTTTTCCATTGCAATCTTAGTAAGTATGATATCAAGCAAACGTTTGCGAATTATTCCTGCGTATTTTGCCACACCCAGCTGCGCACTTTAGGTAGAACAAAACCCAATTCAACTAGAGTCAATAAGATTCATTTCATTTATTTTCGAACTCTGGTAATGAGCAAATCGCCAAGCAAACGTTTGCGAATCATTCCTGAGAGTTTTGTCTCACCCAGCTGCGCACTTTATGCTTTTGTTTCGTTTGCACTCGCGCACAACAGCAGAACGAAACCCAATACAACTAAAATTTTCTTTGTTTGGGTTTCGGTTGTGTTTCGCTCTCTGTTATGAGAGAAACGAAACAAAACAATACGATTCATTTCGTTTATTTTCGAGCTCTGGTTAAATACGAACAATTTTAAACGGTAATCAAATAAAAAATTTTAAATTTTGCAACGCGTTTTTTTCTCAGTGTAGTTTGAGAATTGAATTCAATACTTGAACCGTGCTAAATCCGGTAACAGGTAAAAAAAAGTAATGTGTAAGCAAAAAAATGTTGCCAAATTCCCATTTTCAGAAATACAAACATGCGTACTAAATTTGTATATTTCCTCAAAGAAAGGCTATCGATAGTGGCCAACGACCACTCGATAGTGCAAAAAAATAGGCCCATTCGACAGTATCGATAGTTTTACAGCTCTACTCGAAGGACCATGATTAATTCCACTGGTCGCCTTTCGCACTCACCTTTTTTTTATGTGTACACTTGTTTTCCGGTTAAGGGAAAGATTTGAGT
>NW_023458605.1:19638-22955 GCF_013731165.1 Rhagoletis pomonella | reverse complement strand
GACAAGTGTGCAGATAGCCTAACATAACAACTACCACCGGCTTTTAAGGCTGATTCACATACAACTTTCTTCGCTTTGCTTGATAGTTCTTAGCTTTGACATATAAGATCGATGTAGGCATATGCATGAGTATGCTGACATAAAAAACGTTTGAAGCAAAACGAAGCAAAATCTTGGGCAACTCTCAACTTTTGCCCGCTTTGGCAATCAGCTGTCTACATGTATCTTTTCTCGGGCGCTTGCATTTGCATTTAATGACAAAAATAGGGTAAGTAGGAATTATTATTGCTATTATTACTTCATATTATTATATGGTTATCTATTTTACAGATAAACAATATGGAGGAAAAGGAGAACGCAAAAGCTGTCAAAGCGTTTATTGTAGCATACCTTCTGCGTTTCACGCTTTGTTGTCAAAGTTTGAACTGTCAAGCAAAGCGAGGAAAGTCTTACAGAATAATGTATGTATGAGTGAAAGCTATCGATAGTGCTTACAAAACCATCGATGTTTTCGATAGTCAAAAACCATCGACACTATCGACAGTGCCATCGATAGCTTTCCAGCTCCAATAGTCTCAAGGCGAATTTATACAAGGTGGTGTTGATGGCGAATTTAGATTTTCGCCGAGGTACGTTTTAATGTCAAAATGATGTGTTTGTTGTAAACTGAATTCGCGTTGTTTACAACAAACACATCATTTTGACATTCAGTAGTACCGCAGCGAAAATTTAATTCGCCATCAACACCACCTTGTATAAAGCCGCCTTGAATAGTCTGCTATACAGTTCAATGCAAGGCGAATTTGTACAAGGTGGTGTTGATAGCGAAGTTAGATTTTCGCCGCGATACTTCCTAATGTCAAAATCGTGTGTTTGTTGTAAACGAAAATCTAAATCCGCCATCAACACCACCTTGTATAAATTCGCCTTGGTTAGGGTTCGAAATTTCAGACTTTGGTATCGATACTGAGTACTCATTCTGGCATCGAGCTCATGGTATCGATACCCTAAAAGAATCAGGGAAAAAGTATCGATACTACTCAGTATCGGACTCATTAAAATATGTTTTTTGCGATACTTAAAATATTTTATTCTTCAATCGTATATCTAGTTATTTTCTGAAAATAAAACAATATAAATTTAAAATATTTGATTTTTATTTCATTGCAGAACTTACTTTCACGTTAGAAGTAATTTTAATGTTAAATGTACATACATACATACAAATATATATATATATATATACATATATATACTTTCACGAATTTCAATTTTTATTAAGACATTTTTTTTAACTTTTTGTGTGTGCATTTTCAATTTTAGTATAATAATGTGCAAGTTTGAATTAAAAGTCAACGGTAGTAGGCTACACGTAATAATTTGGCTACTCGTAAATTTGAATAGGTTACAAAACTGCATACCCAAAAAGTTTCTAAAAATTCTGCATTTTCGTGAACTTTGCGCAAAGTTTTATGGCCTTATTCATAAAAAATAAAAAAGGTTTATAAACTGAAAAATGTATGAAAATGTCATTTTATTAAGCTCTTTAAACCTACTTTATTTTTTATGAATATGGCCATTAAACTTTAACTTATTTGGCTTATGATATGAAACAGACTACACGCAATTTCAGTTTATTTTAAGTGATGGACAAAATTGAATGATAGTAATCCATATAAGCAAAAAAAGCAATGGAAGAAAAAATTTAAAAAGTGTTTATTAAAAAGTATTCGATACTATGAGTACTTTGCAAAGTATCGAGCAAAATCACCAAATAAGGTATCGAGTATTAAAGTACTCGTTTTTATACCCTAAGTATCGATACTTACTCAATATCGATAGTATCGTTCGAACCCTAAAAACGTCCGCTTCTTCGGGCGATATTTGGAATTGTTTTTAATACTTCGTTTATTTTTTGTATACAAAATTGGAACTTAGAAACTGAATTAAGGCTTTCTTTCGCTATGAAGCTTTCAGTTTTTTCAATCCTGTCTTTGGTATAGATTAGACGCTTTTGGTTAATATTGTTGACGAAATTAATAAGTTTGGGAATTTTTGATAACTTATTTATTCCTGGTTTAACTTAAATACATTTGTATGTTAAAAATCTACGCGTATATACACTGGCGATGAAAACCGAGTGCATGTACGACATTTTATTACTTACAGTAGCATAACTTTTTTAATAACAAGCGGATTGCTTTGAAATTTTTAGCAATTGGTGTTTATTATCGAAGGAATAAATCCTAGTATACAGAAAAGCCAAGCTTAAACAAGAAACAAGCGATTCACAGTAAAAACGTAAGGCAGCTATTCACTCAGTTTTGAAACTTTTCTGTTTTGGGATTTTTGATGGTTGATACCAACGGGATTGTGGAGACTCCACTGTTTTTAATTGCGGTTTTCATACGTCCGAGAATACTCTCTACTGAGCTTTCTTTGATTTCGCTCGGAATATTTCCCCGTTATAATTCTACTCGTATCCAAAGCTCTTCCATGTTACTCAGAGCTTGCTTGTGCTATGCTAATTCCCTCTTGACCACAGGGCAAAACTTTTCGATGGTGTCGAGATCTGGACCTTGTGCTGCGAGAGTGGTGTCGTTTGCAAGTCGTTTTCGAGAGTCGAATCGTATCGCAAATTGCACGTCATTGCCTAAAATTTCCATTCGACTAGTGTATTAACACGGAAAAACTTGGCAGCACTGCATAGTTTTCGACGATTTTCGTCATTTACTTATTTCAGCACGACAGTAAACAATGCCAATGTTGTCGAGTCGTACAATTTTGCATAATTTACGACTTAAGGCTCTGTTATGCATACTTGGCATTGCATGCACTGCTATACCATTTTTACGTAGAAATCAAAAACCAACAGACGTCTACGTATGTAGTGCTGTGCGTTCGATAACCGATTACACGCGAGGCTCATTTAACAGATTTCTTATGTGACAGCTCTCAAGCCATGCCAAGTATGCATAACGGAGCCTTTACGCAATGAGGCAGAATAACACAATGTTCGAAGGGTCCAATTTCACAAAATCCACTTTCACTAATTCCGGTAAGTAACACAAAATAATGTCAGGACCAGGTAATAATGTACCTTTGTACTATTTATCATGTCATTTGACGGTAACAAGAGCAAATTCAATTTAAATCTATTAAATACATTCTAGCGTTCCCAGTCCTTTACCCACAAAAGCGGCTATAACTTTTTGTTTCTATTCAAAACAGTAAGTGTGGCACCTTTCTGAAATCTTTATTAAATGAGCAATTTTTTTTTTATGTAATGTAAAGTTATAGCTCAGTACATTTTTTTT
>NW_023458605.1:18403-19538 GCF_013731165.1 Rhagoletis pomonella | reverse complement strand
TAATATTTATAAAAATTTTAATTTTGAGACTTACTCCAATAAAACTTGATTAAAAATATCGCGAACAGTCAACCGTGTTGTTGACAAAAAAGAGTCCAATTGTCCGCAACGCTGCTTTATTTCATTTAGGACGCACAATTCCTTTTTTTCTTGTAACCTATCCTGATGGTTGTGATTTGGTTGAACTTCATAAATTCGGCTCTTACACTCTCTGCGCTTGTTGGTCAAAAATGAGCACAAATATGATATGCCCAACACGGATTTTGTGTTGAAGCTGTACATTTGGTTATCCGCTATGCAAAATATTATTTTTGAATTCGATCGATATCCAACCATAGATTCAATTTCAACTTTAGTGAACTGATCTTGCCTCAACTTGTGGAACGGGATTTCCGACAAATCAGTTGCAATGTCATTTTGCAATTCACAGTTCTCTTGTTCAGCCATTTCACTTTTTATATAAAATATGTAAATTTTTACACACACAAATTTACAGCACCACACATCAAACTCAAACCGAAACGTATTACTTCACCAATTCGTAGTGATCCAAATCAGGAAAAAGGCTCAAAGACACTGAATAGGTATTCTCTATACTTTCGCGCAGTATTATATATATGCCTGATTTAAAACATCGTACGTTGAAACGGTATTCAAATTTGCGCGTCACCCAGTACAAAAAATTATTTAACTTGCTGTCTCCAAATTCAAAAGTTTTTTCTTTAATGTAATCAGGCAATATTTTGCCAATGGAGACCGCATATTGCTCTTGGCAAGCAATAATATTCAGAGCTTTTATCTTGATAAATATTGCCAGATATTTGGTAGTTTGACAACTACATTTTTATTTGCAATATTGATATTTTAATATAAAAGCAAAAAATGTGATATTTTCTATTAAAATATTTGTTAATGTGTACACGTAAAATATCAAATTTTCAAAATTTTTTTCAGTGATTAAATCTGGCAAAAATATTTGTTAAAAGCCATCTCAGAAATGCTTTTATCAAGATAAAAAATACCCTTGTACAAATATTGCCTCCGATAAAATTTATATCGTCGGTTTTACGTGTAGCTACACGTACACAACACTTCACGTTGTCGGCTCTGATTGATGGAAATAAAAAAGTTTTGA
>NW_023458605.1:17258-18303 GCF_013731165.1 Rhagoletis pomonella | reverse complement strand
ACCACCAGTACAAAAAATTATTTAACTTGCTGTCTCCACATTCAAAAGCTTTTATCTTGATAATAATGTAATCAGGCAATATTTTGCCAATGGAGACCGCATATTGCTCTTGGCAAGCAATAATTTTCAGAGCTTTTATCTTGATAAATATTGCCAGATATTTGGTAGTTTGACAACTACATTTTTATTTCCAATATTGATATTTTAATATAAAAGCAAAAAATGTGCCATTTTCTATTAAAATATTTGTTAATGTGTACACGTGAAATATCAAATTTTCAAAATTTTTTTCAGTGATTAAATCCGGCAAAAATATTTGTTAGAAGCCATCTCAGAAATGCTTTTATCAAGATAAAAAATACCCTCGTACAAATATTGCCTCTGATAAAATTTATATCGTCGGGTTTACGTGTAGCTCACGTACACGACACTTCACGTTGTCGGCTCTGATTGATGGAAATAAAAAAGTTTTGATTTTTGATTTGACGAGTTATTTATTTGGCCATCTCACGTTATGCTTGACAAAAACAAGCTCTGGTTGTCGTTGTGAGCAAGTGCGCGGAAAAGAATTAGAAATTGTTTTACGATTGATTGAGCATTACCAATGCTTACCAGCTTTATGAAAAGTAATAAATATTAATTTATGATATATAACATAAAATTATTAATTAAACTAAGGTCGAGCATACGCAACGAGCGACAATGCGGCGCCATACAAAAATGCCGCTCAGCCGCTCAGAAATACCGCTTAGTGCGTGCCCACCTGAATAGTTTTTCATATGTGTTAATTTTAATCAGCCGAGCCGCTCAGCCGCTCGCCGATTTGCCGCTCATTGCGTGTCCTCGACTTAACACTGCGTATTCACACCCAACAAACACAGGAACAAAAATTTCTCTTATTTCTCAATTTAATTTTCAGTATTGGTTATCATTTGAAACTAAATATTTTCTAAAATTTTTTCAAATAGTGTTTATAAACTTAAAAATGGTTTTTAAAACATTTGTTTCGCCTTTCATTTTGTTCCATCTGTGTCAACAATACAAA
>NW_023458605.1:16134-17158 GCF_013731165.1 Rhagoletis pomonella | reverse complement strand
GGCTTCTAACAAATATTTTTGCCGGATTTAATCACTGAAAAAAATTTGAAAATTTGATATTTTACGTGTACACATTAACAAATATTTTAATAGAAAATAGCACATTTTTTGCTTTTATATTAAAATATCAATATTGCAAATAAAAATGTAGTTGTCAAACTACCAAATATCTGGCAATATTTATCAAGATAAAAGCTCTGAGAATTATTGCTTGCCAAGAGCAATATGCGGTCTCCATTGGCAAAATATTGCCTGATTACATTATTATCAAGATAAAAACTTTTGAATGTGGAGACAGCAAGTTAAATAATTTTTTGTAATGGGGGTGACACGCAAATTTGAATACCGTTTCAACGTACGATGTTTTAAATCAGGCATATATATGATACTGCGCGAAAGTATAGAGAATACCTATTCAGTGTCTTTGAGCCTTTTTCCCGATTTGGATCACTACGAATTGGTGAAGTAATACGTTTCGGTTTGAGTTTGATGTGTGGTGCTGTAAATTTGTGTGTGTAAAAATTTACATATTTTATATAAAAAGTGAAATGGCTGAACAAGAAAACAGTGAATTGCAAAATGACATTGCAACTGATTTGTCGGAAATCCCGTTCCACAAGTTGAGGCAAGATCAGTTCACTAAAGTTGAAATTGAATCCATGGTTGGATATCGATCGAATTCAAAAACAATATTTTGCATAACGGATAACCAAATGTACAGCTTCAACACAAAATCTGTGTTGGGCATATCATATTTGTGCTCATTTTTGACCAACAAGCGCAGAGAGTGTAAGAGCCGAATTTATGAAGTTCAACCAAATCAATTTATTAAACTAGTGGGTACGCCCATGCACAACCATCAGGATAGGTTACAAGAAAAAAAGGAGTTGTGCATCCTAAATGAAATAAAGCAGCGTTGCGGACAATTGGACTCTTTTTGTCAACAACACGGTTGACTGTACGCGATATTTTTAATGAAGTTTTATTGGAGTAAGTCTCAAAATTAAAATTTTTATAAATATTA
>NW_023458605.1:12963-16034 GCF_013731165.1 Rhagoletis pomonella | reverse complement strand
TTTTTTTTCACCCGAGATAATCAAAGTTGGGGAAGAAAATATCAAAAAGTTAAAAATCCAGTAATAGTCCTAATTTTACGATGGTTATGATGATTGCATTTGAGTATGGAGAGGCAACTATCTGGAAGTATTTTACATACAAAATTTACTAAGCATTGCCCGGTTTGTAGTTGCAGTTAAAGAAAACACATGAAAAGGCACGATTTTTTTTAATTCGAAAAAATGTAAATATTTCAAAAACGGTGACACTTTTACCTGAAAATTTTTTGTTTATCAGTGAGCTCACCCCCCTACCTACCTTCCCCTAAAGTTTGGCACGTTACTTCTGGGACACCCTGTATATACCATCGTGAAGCTTTTTAATTGAACGAAGTAACTCTTACTTCAATAACATTGGAAGATATCGTGCTACAATATGGACATTTCAATTCAATTGAATCATGGTAATGGATCTCTTTCATTTGTTTATAACACGCGGTACACAAAAGCATATGTGAGCATTTTGGGAAAACTATCGAAGCTAATGATGTTAGACAAGTAATGCATGTGCCTTCTTTCGGTTCGTCATTGTCGTTATTATCTACCATTAGAAGCGGTATCATCATCTAGGAGTTCCGACACTTCAGATTCATTTTCCCTTATTAACCCCGATTCGTCATCCCCTGTAACCGCGCCATCAACAAATTTTGTTAGACCTTCGGACAGATACTCATCGTCATACAAAATTCTGTTTATAAAGTCAATTGGTGTCAATGTGTCAGTTGATAATAGTTCAGAAGCTTCAGCTTTTCGTTTGTTTCGGTTCTGAATAAAATAAAAATTTTTTAAATACTTTTGTGGTAGTAAAAATAAATATATTACCATATAAAATTTTTTTTGTTTATATGCAGTTGAACCACCGCTTTGGATGTAAAGCTCCATCTCATTCGATTTAATGTATTCCTGTTGCCCTAACGCAACAAGAAACCTAAAGTACCCATTGTTTTTAGCTATCATCTCACCAAGCTGGTGATTATAAGCTTCAATTTGAGCTGTGGTGCGGAAATCTTGACAAAATACTGTAATTTTCTCAGGGCCCTCCTATTTAAAATGGAAATCACAAAATGAAAACTTTGGTTTTGCTCGAACAGAATATGGGTCTTCACACCGAAGCTTAGTACTCGGTAACTCGATGTTCACCCTATTTTACACAAAAAAATACATTAGAAAAAATTACCAAACACCGAGTAACCGAGTACCGAGCTTGGTGTGAAGACTTATAATAACATGAGATACAACTTATCATTTACATGATTTCATGTATTAAGGTACTTCGTTAGGCAATTTTAAGTTCAGTTAGTAAGATTCGAAATATTCACTTTTATCAGAAAATAGAAACGGCTATACATGTGTTAAATTAATAACTTAACTGACACAAATTTTTATGAAAAATTAAAAGTTTTTTTTTAATGGAGCCAGGTATTGCTCTATGACTTGTAGTCTTAAAAATTCGCGCTATTTTAAACTGTTATTTTACTTCGTTTTTTATTGAGGAGTTGGTAATGTATAAATTTTGTTAAATATTCGGCATGCATAACACTACAAAATTTTCATTGAGTGTTGTAAAACGTATATTTTTGACGGTTAATTAAAACTAATTAGGATGGCTACATAATTTTAATGTAAGTAACTAGATGCATACATTTTTTAGTGACTAATTGACGGCTGTTTTAGATGGCTAAATTTTTTTTACGGCAACTACTTAGACTACAAAAATCGAATCAAAAAAATTAACAAGTTCTCAAAATCTTACCCGAACAATCCACTGGCGTTTGAAATAAACAACTAAATTTAAAAATTTTGGTCTATTTAAAAGGTAAGCTTTCTCATCTAATAACTTAAACGTTGTCAAAATATGATCGGCTGGCAGCAATGGCAAACATAATAATTGTCGAAATATAGTAGCGGCTTCCGTTTCGGACCGCAAATATATTAAGAAGCCTGAAATTTTTGAGGCATATCGTCGGACCGCCTGACAGAAATGAAACCAGCAACCGATTTGAGTCGCTGTGGGACACAATTTTCCAAAGGCATTACGAAGGCCCATTTCGTAATCTGACGAAAACTTTGCACATTCCAAATCAATTACGTTATCATTAATGTAGCTGAAAACATCAATATATGCCTCTTCAGTTTTTCTGGACATCAAGATAAAAGCAAATGGAAAGACCTACAAAATTAAAAAAATTATTGTTTAACTTGAAACAAAAATAGGTAAAAACCAACTTACGGATTTGATGTAACAGACATAAATAATCAATAATTGATTAAATGGCCCAACTGGTACCACTTTGAAAGTAGCATCAACCATGTAATGTCTGCGATTTGGCTCAATATGGCCCTTTATTAAAGAAACGGAATATTTCGACGAAAGTACGCAGAATGAATGTGTTGCTGTTTCTATACACGCATCGAAAAAAATATCATGGCCAAGATGCTTTGATCGCCCTAGAGTGTTCATAACTTCTTCATTGCGAAAAGCCTCATTTATTTCTTTGACACTTTTTGGGTTTTTCGGAATCGTTTTGTCACGAATCAGTTGCAATATACGTTCGAACTTTTTAAACTCCAACTTAACATCCGGATTCCTTAAAAGTTAAAGTAAATACTTTAATACAGAATAATAACGTAAACATAACTTGTAGTGGCAAAGGCAGTCGCAGAAATTATTTAAATTACTTAACAAGTTTTTCTATTTCTACAAATAATGGCTACTCGATTGCAAATATACTTGTCCTATTTAAAATATAATGAGTACGGATAATTGTAGAAATTTTGTATTAAACTATATTATTGTATAATATTTATAAAAATTTTAATTTTGAGACTTACTCCAATAAACCTTGATTAAAAATATCGCGTACAGTTAACCGTGTTGTTGACAAAAGAGTCCAATTGTCCGCAACGCTGCTTTATTTCATTTAGGACGCACAACTCCTTTTTTTCTTGTTACCTGTCCTGATGGTTGTGCATGGGCGTACCCACTAGTTTAATAAATTGATTTGGTTGAACTTCATAAATTCGGCTCTTAC
>NW_023458605.1:9531-12863 GCF_013731165.1 Rhagoletis pomonella | reverse complement strand
AAGTTTTATTGGAGTAAGTCTCAAAATTAAAATTTTTATAAATATTATACAATAATATAGTTTAATACAAAATTTCTACAATTATCCGTACTCATTATATTTTAAATAGGACAAGTTTATTTGCAATCGAGTAGCCATTATATGTAGAAATAGAAAAACTTGTTAAGTAATTTAAATAATTTCTGCGACTGCCTTTGCCACTACAAGTTATGTTTACGTTATTATTATGTATTAAAGTATTTACTTTTACCTTTTAAGGAATCCGGATGTTAAGTTGGAGTTTAAAAAGTTCGAACGTACATTGCAACTGATTCGTGACAAAACGATTCCGAAAAACCCAAAAAGTGTCGAAGAAATAAATGAGGCTCTTCGCAATGAAGAAGTTATGAACACTCTAGATCGATTAAAGCATCTTGACCATGATATTTTTTTCGATGCGTGTATAGACACAGCAACACATCCATTCTGCGTATTTTCGTCGAAATATTCCGTTTCTTTAATAAAGAGCCATATTGAGCCAAATCGCAGACATTACATGGTTGATGCTACTTTCAAAGTGGTACCAGTGGGCCATTTAATCAATTATTGATTATTTATGTCTGTTACATCAAATCCGTAAGTTGGTTTTTACCTATTTTTGTTTCAAGTTAAACAATAATTTTTTCAATTTTGTAGGTCTTTCCATTTGCTTTTATCTTGATGTCCAGAAAAAACTGAAGAGGCATATATTGATGTTTTCAGCTACATTAATGATAACGTAATTGATTTGGAATGTGCAAACTTTTCGTCATGCCTCAAAAATTTCAGGCTTCTTAATATATTTGCGGTCCGAAAGGGAAGCCGCTACTATATTTCGACAATTATTATGTTTGCCATTGCTGCCAGCCGATCATATTTTGACAACGTTTAAATTATTAGAGGAGAAAGCTAGCTAAGTAGTTGCCGTAAAAAAATGTAGCCATCTAAAACAGCCGTCAATTAGTCACTAAAAAATGAATGCATCTAGTTACTTACATTAAAATTATGTAGCCATCCTAATTAGTTTTAATTAACCGTCAAAAATATACGTTTTACAACACTCAATAAAAATTTTGTAGTGTTATGCAAGCCGAATATTTAACAAAATTTATACATTACCAACTCCTCAATAACAAACGAAGTAAAATAACAATGTAAAATTGCACGAATTTTTAAGACTACAAGTCATAGAGCAATACCTGGCTCTATTAAAAAAAAAACTTTATTAATTTTTCCTAAAAAGTTGTGTCAGTTAAGTTATTAATTTAACACATGTATAGCCGTTTCTATTTTCTGAGAAAAGTGAATATTTCGAATCTTACTAACTAAACTTAAAATTGCCTAACGAAGTACCTTAATCCATGAAATCACGTAAATGATAAGTTGTATCTCATGTTATTATAAGTCTTCACACCAAGCTCGGTACTCGGTAACTCGGTGTTTGGTAATTTTTTCTACTGTATTTTTTCGTGTAAAATAGGGTGAACACCGAGTTACCGAGTACTAAGCTTCGGTGTGAAGACCCATATTCTGTTCGAGCAAAACCAAAGTTTTCGTTTTGTGATTTCCATTTTAAATAGGAGGGCCCTGAGAAAATTACAGTATTTGGTCATTTGGTATTTGGTTTCCGCACCACAGCTGAAATTGAAGCGTATAATAACAAGCTTGGTGAGAAGATAGCAAAAACAGTGGGTTCTTTAGGTTTCTTGTTGCGATAGGGCAACAGGAATACATTAAATCGAATGAGATGGAGCTTTACATCCAAAGCGGTGGTTCAACTGCATATAAACAAAAAAAATTTTATATGGTAATATATTTATTTTTACTACCACAAAAGTGTTTAAAAAAATTTTATTTTATTCAGAACCGAAACAAACGAATAGCTGAAGCTTCTGAACTATTATCAACTGACACATTGACACCAATTGACTTTATAAACAGAATTTTGTATGACGATGAGTATCTGTCCGAAGGTCTAACAAAATTTGTTGATGGCGCAGTTACAGGGGATGACGAATCGGAGTTAATAAGGGAAATTGAATCTGAAGTGTCGGAACTCCTAGATGATGATACCGCTTCTAATGGTAATAACGACAATGACGAACCGAAAGAAGGCACATGCATTACTTGTCTAACATCATTAGCTTCGATAGTTTTCCCAGAATGCTCACATATGCCTTTGTGTACCGCGTGTTATAAACAAATGAAAGAGATCCATTACCATGATTCAATTGTAGCATATTGTAGCACGATATCTTCCAATGTTATTGAAGTAAGAGTTACTTCGTTCAATTAAAAAGCTTCACGATGGTATATATACACTGGCGATCAGAACCGAGTGCGAATTAATAATAAGCGGATTGCTTTGAAATTTTTGGCAATTGGTCCTTATTATCGAAGGAATAAATCCTAGTATACAGAAAAAATAAGCTTAAACAAGAAACAAGCGATTCACAGAAAAAACGTAAGGCAGCTATTCACTCAGTTTTGAAATTTTTTGTTTTGAGATTTTTGAAGGTTGATACCAACGGGATTGTGGAGACTCCATTGTTTTTAATTGCGGTTTTCATACGTCCGAGAATGCTCTCTACTGAGCTTTCTTTGATTTCGCTCGGAATATTTCCCCGTTATAATTCTACTCGTATCCAAAGCTCTTCCATGTTACTCGGAGCTCGCTTGTGCTATGCCAATTCCCTCTTGACCACAGCGCAAAGCTTTTCGATGGTGTTGAGATCTGGACTTTGTGCTGGTCACTGCGTGAAAATTTTGCTCAAGCAGCCGGTGGAGTCGAGTCTTTTCAGAATTCTTTGGATCTCCGTCATGCTGGCAAACGACCTCTTTCTCGGGGTATGCGCTTTTGTCTGCAAAAACCGGAAAATTTGTTTGGAGAATATGGAGATAGTCTTCCTTCTTCGTTACTCCTTTCATTTTAACTAATGCACCAAATGCAGCCAAGCAATCCGCTTGTTATTAAAAAAGTTATGCTACTGTAAGTAATAAAATGTCGTACATGCACTCGGTTTTCATCGCCAGTGTATATACGCGTAGATTTTTAACATACAAATTTATTTAAGTTACACCAGGAATTAATAAGTTATTAAAAATGCCCGAACTTATTAATTTCGTCAACAGTATTATCCAAAAGCGTCTAGTCTATACCAAAGACAGGATTGAAAAAACTGAAAGCTTCATAGCGAATGAAAGCCTTAATTCAGTTTCTAAGTTCCAATTTTGTATACAAAAAATAAATGAAGTATTAAAAACAATTCCAAATATCGCCCGAAGAAATAATAATGCGATAAGAAAGCGACTCA
>NW_023458605.1:6779-9521 GCF_013731165.1 Rhagoletis pomonella | reverse complement strand
GTCCAACATTTGGTAATTCTCTAGTGTAGGGTAACAACCCCTAAAAAAGGTCCGAAAAAGTCGGGAGGGGTACCAAACGACGTGTTTCGGTCCCCCTATTAACAATCTGGAGGGGGAAGGCTAATATTATTGACCATTTAAAAGTTATGAACAAAAAACTTTTGTTAAATTTCGTTGTTTTCTGTGGGCAATTACACCGACAAAGATTCACTAAATCACCTGTTCTCACTTTTTAAACACTATTAAAATATATAATTTAACTTATTTATTAAACAAACACATAGTTTTATCAACCTAAGATAGATTATTTTGTTATTAAAAAGAAGCTGACAATCTTTGCGAACTGAAACGCGAGATTCCACAATAGCTATAGTGCTGCCACTGTATTAGTATTTCGTAATAATTCACTTTTCCTTATAAGGTGTGTGCACTGTTCAATGCTTTTCGGTATCTTTTTTCGTATAATATATATATAAATAATGAAAATTTTGGGAAATGTTTAGCTATTTATACAACGATTTAGGGGTGGGGGCGGAGGAGGAGGCGGTGTGGGCCCAACAAATCCCCCCTAAACGAAAGAGGATTGACGCCGCTTTATGAAAAGTCATCCCTCCCCCCCCAACCCCTCCCACAGTCCTCTGGGGAGCTGTTTGAAAATAGGGGAATTTTAGATTTTTTGCAAGGAAAAAACAAAGTTAAACTTGCGTCCGAAGAAGGGGGGCTGAACACCTTTTGCAGAGAACACCTTTCTGCGTAGGCGGCCTTCGGCCGCGCTTAGGGATTATAACCCTTACTACGTAGAATTCTCCTTTCTGTGTGACATAACTGGGGCTACCGACCCAGTGATGTAACCTTGGGAAAGGATGAGGTAACTAGAATTCCCTTTCTGTGTGGTAAACCTGGGGCTGCCGCCCAGTGATGTCTATTTTGGTTACTGGGTGTTTTATAAAAATATCTTCTATATAAAAATGTATATACAAATTTATAACAAAAATTTGCAACAAATACCATATTTCCAACCGACATTATTGTTAAATTAATGCACAGATTTAGTAAATTAAATTTTTGTAATAAAGCGTGAACTGTTGTCTTCAAGTGTGTGTAAACGTTTTTTGATTCGATTCACGCGTTTGGGCACAGCAACCCAAAATCGTTGTACAAATTCATAAACAGTACCCAAAATTTTTAATAAAAAATCGCGAGAAAATTTTTTATAAAAAATCGCACTTTTGGCACTCCATGATGCTTAGTTTTAATTACAGCTTTAATAACTGTAAGCCATAAAAGTAGCGCTGCCATGGTATAGCGAAATTTGCTATTATATTTTGGTTAGAATATCTTATTTAGGTGAAAGTAAAAAAAGAAGAAGTGTATAGTGTAAACTGAGTATAATAGCGCAAATGAAATGTGAAATAAAGTGGCAATACCAGCGATTTGAGGTTATAATAATTTTGGCAGGCGCAAAGTTTGTTTACTATGTTTTATTAACGAAATATATAAAAGTGAATAAATGATTTGGTTTGCATAAAATTTTTAACCGGAGACGTTTTAGTAGTGTTTTAAAAGTGGAAACTGGTGATTTAGTGCATTTTTGACGTGGTAATTGCTCATAGAAAACAACGAAATTTAACAAAAGTTTTTTGTTTATAACTTTTAAATGGTTAATAATATTAGCCCTCCCCCTACAGATTGTTAATAGGGTGGCAGAAACGCCACCTTACCTTCTAATGTTTTTGTCATGCTCTTAGCGGTTACCTTCAAATTTTTGTCTCATGGCTAAAAAAAAAACATTTGCTTAGTAAATAAATTCAAAATTTGGTAATTCTCTAGGGTGGGGTAACAACCCCTAAAAAAGGTGCGGAAAAGTCGGGAGGGGTACCAAACGACGCGTTTCGGCCCCCCTAATAACAATCCGGAGGGGGGGAGCTAATATTATTAACCATTTAAAAGTTATGAACAAAAAACTTTTGTTAAATTTCGTTGTTTTCTATGGGCAATTACACCGACAAAGATTCACTAAATCACCTGTTCTCACTTTTTAAACACGCTGCGGCGCGATTTTTTATTAAAAATTTTCGCCTGGTCCACAAAAAAAAAAACGATGAAATGTTCCTTTGACCAAACCTAGTCCATGAGATGTTTTTGGGGGTCGAAAAAAATCTAGACATGATGGAGCCAAACGGACTTCAGATTCGGGTTCAGTGACCCCAAAAACATATAACAGACTAGGTTTGGTCAAAGGAACCTTTCATAGATTTTTTTTGTGGACCTGTGTTATCAAGTGAAAAACTAAAGCTATATACAGAGGAAAAATTTCAAATCAAGTGTTAGACACTTAATTTTAATTTTGGATTGTTATTTAAATGCCATTTAACTTTCGTTGGGTATCAGATCAACTTTATTTAAATAAGCCAAACCAGTGGCGACACTATTGCTTGCTCCTTGAAATTGTTGTTGCATTTGTTTGTTTGCTTATATTTTGTACTGAACAGCTGATTGTTCTTTGGCAAGATTGATAAAACAACCCATCTATCAACCTTAGTTCTTTGGTTAAAACACAGGGTTGCATATCTCATATTAAAATAGCCAATCACCTTATTTATATGGCATCAAACACGGTATCGAATAAACTCGTGTCAATACGAATCAAAAATTGTTTCACAAAATCCTGGTTCATCTGTCAAGCAGTCACTTTACGCACCAATTTGCACCTTTTCACAAAGGGGGTGTTCCCATTAAAGC
>NW_023458605.1:3288-6679 GCF_013731165.1 Rhagoletis pomonella | reverse complement strand
GAATCTGTCACGTAAAGCGAAGCAAAAGTTTTATGTGACATCAGCTTGAGTCGCAGCGAATTTTTCTAACATTCAATGTTTCTCTTGCAGCGGTTTTAAGGCATCAAAGAAGAGGAAGAAAAGTGTTGCGGTGTTCAATTGGAAGATTCTACCCGTGTCTGTGAAAATCATTTCAACGCGAGTGGTTTTATTACTTGCCCATTGCAGCAAATATTTTTAAGCGCAAGCGTTTATACCCAGGTTTAGTTCCCATGAAATATTTTGTGTATATATGATTTTGCTGAAAGGTAAATAAAAACTCTGCGTACATTTTTAGCGCATAATCTCAAAAATGCCAAATTTTGAGTTGTGACTCTTTTGAAGACGGTGTGCGAAATGAATATATACTTTTTCAACTGCCTTTGAAAAAATTTCAAACGGAGTTTAAAGCGAAAAATCAGTAATTTTAATAAAATAAAAAATGAAGGGCGCGTTCAGAAATGCATCAAGCCAAAGCATCAGAATCTTTTATTTCTAAACTAATACTGATGGAAATGTTTTATTTACGCAACTAACTTCAAATTCGGCTTTTAACCGTGGTTGCGCATATATAACAGTTTTTCTCAGTTCTTCAGTTGCTCAACTAAGTTCCAATTCGGAATTTGTACATGGTTGCGCATATTGGACATTTCCATCAGTTATAGCTTAGATATAAAAGAGGCTGATGCTTTTCAATATACCAACTTGGAACTCAGCCATATTTTGCTTTTGAGAGTTCTACAGGTTTTAGTCCAAAAATCGCTGGAACGCACCTATTTATTTTCACAAATACATCTAAACCGACTCGCGAGTCAGACGAACTGTGTATGCCGCCTCCCACCAAAAAATTTTTGTTGCCGGCAATAAGAAACCGTGTCGCCCTCGCAAGCAAATGTATTGCTGGTAATATCGCTGTCGTATCTTATTACCAGTCGCTCTAAAACGTCCGCCGAGGGCAACTCGCCGGGCGAGTCGTTTTCTTATTACCTGAATGAGTCGCTTTCTTATCGCTTTATTATTTCTTCGGGCGATATTTGGAATTCTTTTTAATACTTCATTTATTTTTTGGATACAAAATTGTAACTTAGAAACGGAATTAAGGCTTTCTTTCGCTATGGGGGCCTTCCGTTCTTTCAATCCTATCTTTGGTATAAATTAGACGCTTTTGGATAATACTGTTGACGAGAAATTAATAAGTTTGAGAGTTTTTGGTAACTTATTTATTTCTGGTTTAACATAAATACATGTGTATGTTAAAGATCTACGCGTTTATACACTGGCGATGAAAACCATGTACATGTACGAAATTTTATTACTTACATCATCATAACTTTTTTAATAACAAGCGGATTGCTTTGAAATTTTTATCGATTGGTCCTTATTATCCAGGGAATAAAGCCTAGTATACAGAAAAGCCAAGCTTAAACAAGAAACAAGCGATTCAAAGCAAAAACGTAAGGCAGCTATTCACTCTGTTTTGAGATTTTTGAAGGTTGATACCAACAGGATTGTGGAGACTCCCTTGTTTTAAATTGCGATTTTCATACGTCCGAGAATGCTCTCTACTGAGCTGTCTATGATTTCGCTCGGAATATTGCCCCGTTATAATTCTACTCGTATCCAAAGCTCTTCCATGTTACTCGGAGCTCGCTTGTGCTATGCCAATCGCCTCTTGACCACAGCGCAAAGCTTTTCGATGGTGTTGAGATCTGGACTTTGTGATGGCTACTGCGTGAAAATTTTGCTCAAGCAGCCGGTGGTATCGAATCTTTTCAGAACTCTTTGGATCTCCGTCATGCTGGAAAATGACTTCTTCTTCAGGGTATGCGCTTTTGTCTAAAAAAACCGGAAAATTTGTTTGGAGAATATGGAGATAGACTTCCTTCTTCGGTACTCCTTTCATTTTAACTAACGCCGCCAAATTTTGCCAAGTAAAACACCCCCAAAACTATTAAGCTGCTACTGAAGTTTTGTAAAATACACGAGAATTGGAGCTAAGGGTACTGAAAACGGGTACTTTGACCTGATTGAGCGAAAAATTGACTGTTTCCGATGCGATGGAAAGGAATATTTTTGTGGAAGACCTCATCAACATCTTCTAAAACACCATGTCAAGAAAAATTTTTAATATGGTGGTAGCAGCTTGGGGTGATTTACTTGGCTGCAAGACTATCTCCATATTCTCCAAACAAATTTTCCGGTTTTTGTAGACAAAAGCGCATACCCTGAGGAAGAAGTCGTTTGCCAGCATGAGAGAGATCCAAAGAATTCTGAAAAGCTCCGACACCACCGGCTGCTTGAGCAAAATTTTCACGCAGTGGCCAGCACAAAAACCAGATCTCAACACAATCGAAAAGCTTTGCGCTGTGGTCAAGAGGGGAATAGCATAACACAAGCGAGCTCCGAGTAACATGGAAGAGCTTTTGATACGAGTAGAATTATAACGGGGCAATATTTCGAGCGAAATCATAGAAAGCTCAGTAGAGAGCATTCTCGGACGTATGAAAATCGCAATTTAAAACAAGGGAGTCTCCGCAATCCTGTTGGTATGAACCTTCAAAAATCTCAAAACAGAGTGAATAGCTGCCTTACGTTTTTGCTTTGAATCGCTTGCTTCTTGTTTAAGCTTGGCTTTTCTGTATACTAGGACTTCTTCCTTGGATAATAAGGAGCAATGCTAAAGATTTCAAATCAATCCGCTTATTATTAAACAAGTTATGGTACTGTAAGTAATAAAATGTCGTACATGCACTCGGTTTTGATCGCCAGTGTATATATACCATCGTGAAGCTTTTTAATTAAACGAAGTAACTCTTACTTCAATAATATTGGAAGATATCGTGCTACAATAAGGACATTTCAATTCAGTTGAATCACGGTAATGGATCTCTTTCATTTGTTTATAACACGCGGTACACAAAGGCATATGTGAGCATTCTGGGAAAACTATCGAAGCTAACGATGTTAGACAAGTAATGCATGTGCCTTCTTTCGGTTCGTCATTGTCGTTATTACCATTAGAAGCGGTATTATCATCTTGGAGTTGAGACAGTTCAGATTCAACTTCCCTTATTAACTCCGATTCGTCATCCCCTGTAACCGCGCCATCAGCAAATTTTGTTAGACCTTCGGACAGATACTCATCGTCATACAAAATTCTATTTATAAAGTCAATTGGTGTCAATGTGCCAGTTGATAATAGTTCAGAAGCTTCAGCTATTCGTTTGTTCCGGTTCTGAATAAAACGAATTTTTTTTAAATACTTTTGTGGTAGTAAAAATAAATACATACATATATTACCATATAAAATTTTTTTTGTTTATATGCAGTTGAACCACCGCTTTTGATGTAAAGCTCCATCTCATTCGACTTA
>NW_023458605.1:1928-3188 GCF_013731165.1 Rhagoletis pomonella | reverse complement strand
AAAAAAAAAAAAAGCAAATAAGCAAATGGATGTATAGAATTGACAACAACAACCACGCTGTCGAGTTTAAATAGCGGCAAATCAGCTGCACTTGATAGTAGTTGGTTGAATAAGGAAAATGAATTAGCAACAAGAGTTTACGGGATGTACATAGCTCAGTGGTTAACGCTTCTGACTTTGAACATCGAATTCGCAGGTTCGATCCCTGCTGAAGTCTAGAAAAAGAAGTCTGATGAGGAGATGTGGTGATCTCCGAAATAGTGCTATAACTTCTACCGCTTAGACTTTGTTGCTTTTTCAATTTTTCCTAATAAACAATCGTGGTACAAAGCTCAATAAAAATATTAAAAATAAAATGTTAACAAGCCACAATAACATTGACAAATGAAAAGTTTGGTTTTGCTCAAACATAATATGGGTCTTCACACCGAAGCTTAGTACTCGGTGTTCACCCTATTTGACACAAACAAAATACATTAGAAAATATTACCGAACACCGAGTTACCGAGTACCGAGCTTGGTGTGAAGACTCATAATAACATGAGATACAACTTATCATTTACATGATTTCATGGATTAAGGTATTTCGTTAGGCAATTTTAAGTTTAGTTAGTAAGATTCGAAATATTAACTTTTGTCTGAAAACAGAAACGGCTATACATTTTTTAAATTAAGAATTTAACTGACACAACTTTTTAGGAAAAATTAACAAAGTTTTTTTCTTAATAGACCCAGGTATTGTTCTACGACTTGTAGTCTTAAAAATTCGTGCATTTTTACACGGTTCGTTTGTTATTGAGGAGTTGGTAATGTATAAATTTTATTAAATATTAGGCATGCATAACACTACAAAATTTTCATTGAGTGTTGAAAAACGTATATTTTTTACGGTTAATTTTACCTAATTAGGATGGCTACATAATTTTAATGCAAGTAAATAGATGCATACATTTTTTAGTGACTAATTGACGGCTATTTTAGATGGCTACATTTTTTTAAGGCAACTACTTAGACTCTACAAAAATCGAATCAAAAAAGTTAACAAGTTCTCAAAATCTTACCCGAACAATCCACTGGCGTTTGAAATAAACAACTAAATTTAAAAATTTAGGTCTATTTAAAAGGTAGGCTTTCTCCTCTAATAACTTAAAGGTTGCCAAAATATGATCGGCTGGCAGCAATGGCAAACATAGCAATTGTCGAAATATAGTAGAAGCTTCCCTTTCGGACCGCAAATATATTAAGAAGTCTGAAATTTTT
>NW_023458605.1:0-1828 GCF_013731165.1 Rhagoletis pomonella | reverse complement strand
CCTTTATCAAGATCAAAAATACCGACGCATAAATATATAAATAATAATATATATATAGATATAAATTTTATCAGATGCAATATTTGTACGTGGGTATTTTTTTATCTTGAAAAAAGCATTTCTGAGATGGCTACTAACAAATATTTTTGCCGGATTTAATCACTGAAAACAAATTTTCAAAATTTCCTTTTTCATATATCAATAATGCAAATAAAAATGTAGTTGTCAAACTATCAAATGTCTGGCAATATTTATCATGATAAAAGCTCTGAAAATTATTGCTTGCCAAGAGCAATATGCGGTCTCCATTGGCAAAATATTGCCTGATAACATTATTATCAAGATAAAAACTTTTGAATGTGGAGACAGCAAGTTAAATAATTTTTTGTACTGGTCGTGAAGCGCAAATTTGAATACCGTTTCAACGTACGATATTTTAAATCAGGCAAATATATATAATACTACGCGAAAGTATAGAGAATGGCTATGCAGTGTCTTTGAGCCTTTTTCCCGATTTGGATCACTACGAATTGGTGAAGTAATACGTTTCGGTTTGAGTTTGATGTGTGGTGCTGTAAATTTTTGTGTGTAAAAATTTACGTATTTTATATAAAAAGTGAAATGGCTGAACAAGAAAACACTGACTTGCAAAATGACATTGCAACTGATTTGTCGAAAATCCCGTTCCACAAGTTGAGGCAAGATCAGTTCACTGAAGTTGAAATTGAATCCATGGTTGGATATCGCTCGAATTCAAAAATAATATTTTGCGTAACGGATAACCAAATGTACAGCTTTAACACAAAATCCGTGTTGGGCATATCATATTTGTGCTCATTTTTGACAAACAAACGCAGAGAGTGTAAGAGCCGAATTTATGAAGTTCAACCAAATCAATTTATTAAACTAGTGGGTACGCCCATGCACAACCATCAGGACAGGTTAAAAGAAAAAAAGGAGTTGTGCATCCTAAATGAAATAAAGCAGCGTTGCGGACAATTGGACTCTTTTTTGTCAACAACACGGTTGACTGTACGCGATATTTTTAATCAAGTTTTATTGCAGTAAGTCTCAAAATTAAAGTTTTTATTAATATTATACAATAATATAGAGTTTAATACAAAATTTCCACAATTTTCCGTACTCATTGGTTGCGTTCCAGATGCTTCACGATTTGCAGGTTTTACAGGATTTGCAGGAACATCTGTTTTCTCCATTAATAAACCTTATGGGAGGTGGTCACCTGGAACGGCTTCCTGTAAAAACCTGCAAATCGTGAAGCATCTGGAACGCAACTATTATATTTTAAATAGGACAAGTTTATTTGCAATCGAGTAGCCATTATACGTAGAAATAGAAGAACTTCTGCGACTGCCTTTGCCACTAGAAGTTATGTTTACGTTATTATTCTGTATTAAAGTATTTACTTTTACTTTTTAAGGAATCCGGATGTTAAGTTGGAGTTTAAAATGTTCGAACGTACATTGCAACTGATTCGTGACAAAACGATTCCGAAAAACCCAAAAAGTGTCGAAGAAATAAATGAGGCTTTTCGCAATGAAGAAGTTATGAACACTCTAGGGCGACCAAAGCATCTTGACCATGATATTTTTTTCGATACTTGTATAGAAACAGCAACACATTCATTCTGCGTATTTTCGTCGAAATATTCCGTTTCTTTAATAAAGAGCCATATTGAGCCAAATCGTAGGCATTATATGGTTGATGCTACTTTTAAGGTGGTACCAGTTGGGCCATTTAATCAATTATTGATTACACTGGTCGACGGCCAAAATTTACCAGAGACGCCGTTATGAAATTCTTATGT
>NW_023458604.1:308441-321930 GCF_013731165.1 Rhagoletis pomonella | reverse complement strand
GATAAATGTGCTGAACGGGGAAGACCTTCTAAAGAAGAATTTTGCGAAGCTTCACGGAGAACAAAAAATCGAAGGGTAGAGCATTTGTTGAAAAACTATTCCATCGAAGAGCTCGAGTATGCTCTGAAAAAAATGAAAAAAGCAAGCAAAGTTGAATGTTCTGAAAGTAGTACCGAAGGTTTGCCCATATCTGATTCACTCGCACTCTGCATAGATCTGAACTCATCAGATCGTAAATATAATAGTTTACGTGCAAAAATAAACCGGTTGCATAAAGATTGTATACCGAGCTTAAACGCATTGCAAACAAAAAAAAACAAACTTTGCTGCCAACGATTAAATCGACTGAATATTCAGCGGAAGTTGATCTGAAATCATTATTGCTGAAAACAACGCAAAGTATTTTAGAACTAAGCCCAGATAATGGTGACATAACCAAAGCTTCTTTGGTTTGTAAGTGGGGCATGGATGGAAGTTCGGGGCATAGCCGTTATAAGCAAAATTTTGGTGACGACAAATTAACGGATGAGTTTATGTTCATCATTGCGCTAGTCCCTCTGAGGTAACAAAAAATTATCTAATATGTCTTCCAAAAACATTCAATAGCCTTTGAAAATAAATTCGAGTTTAGATCAGTAAATGGCATTTTAATTTACATTGACAACTTTTTACAGTATTATTTTGCAAACGGCTGGTCTGAATTAATTAATTTACTCGATTACCTATTTTGCGATATGACGGTCTTATATCTTTTCGACAAGCCATATAAGTTATTAAAAAATAAATATTTTTTCCAGGTTAATTGATTTGTCATCCAACAATAAACGGCGTTAGATAAAACAAATAATTTTTGATTCAGTATTTTGCAACAACTCTTGTTCGTGCGAAGTAACTAATAAAAAGGAAAACAAAATTATATTTGTCTTTTGAGTATTTAATGTCGTCTTGAATGAATCAAATTTTTTAAGCGTGTGACATCCACACCAAAAGATATAATCAATTTAAAAAAAACATTTTGTAGTCAAAAAGGACCAAAATGAAAGTAGCTGCCATTCCTAGAGGGTTTGCGTAAGAGAGATATAGGGAATCTTATTTGCCATGAATTAAGCCATAGAATGAATTGAAGTCTTTAATATTATTAGGAAAACGCCCTGTATAAATAATAAAATAACTACTCAGTATTGGAACTACTTCTGAATATCAAATTTTGCAGTTTCAATCTCAGTTTCCATGAAAAATGTAAGAGCTAGGTAAAAAAAAATTGATTTTTGAAATCTCCGTACTCTAATCCACCAAGAAACGAATTTTTACTCAAATCCGTCCATTATTCTATTTTTGCCCACTTTTTATATGGAGACACAGCACTGTGCGCCGCTTCGAATTTTTACAATTGAGCAATTGTCAAAAATCTGCATTTTTATCAAAAAGTGGTTTACCAGGATGTCTTTGAACTAATGATTGGTACTGAATTAAAGAATGCACACACATAAAAGATTGCAGCCTTTTCAATATTCATTCAGTGTTAAACCTTTTATTGATTGGGCATTGGTTTTTTCAATCTTGCTATGAATATGTTGATGTGTGAATTCATAACTGCTTTGAGTGAATGGAAAATTAAACAAGTAAGAAAGTCTAAGTTCGGGCGGAGCCGAACATTAAATACCCGGCGCAAGTATTAAATATATGTTTTTTCACCTTTCCGAAACCTTCCGCTAGATGGTAAGCCGGGGTGTATCAATTTTGAGTAAATTAGCGTCCTTCAATTTCGAAATATTGAAGTTTCAAGCATTTCCGAAATTTACCGTTATATGAGAAGCGGCCGTTATTTTAGTCCGATTTCAATAATTTTCAACGTTTTGCTTATATGTGGCAAGCACAATAACCACACCGAGTTTGGTACAAATTGGTAGAACGGTTACCGATATGCTTATATGAGATCATAAGTGGGCGGTGCCACGCCCATTTTCCAAAGTTTTACCATAATCGTATTTCTTGGTAAAGAATTGTTGCAAGCATCAATTTTGAATAAATTAGCTTCAATATTTACTGATTTATCGAAGATTTTGTATTTCTCTAAATTGCCGTTATATGGGATGTGGGCGTGGTTATTGTCCGATTTTAAAAAGTTTCGGCGATTTTTTATGCTGTGCCAAGGCCAACAACTGTGCCAAGTTTGGAAGAAATTGGTGCAGCGGTTACCAAGATATACACATGTAACCATGAGTGGGCGTGGCTACGCCCATTTTCCAAAAATTTATAATATTCTTATTTTTTGTCTAAAAGTTATTGCAAATATCAATTTTGAGCAAATAATCTCCAGTTACTAAAATATCGTAGTTTTCGTATTTCTGGAAATTACCGTTATATGGGAAGTGGGCGTGGTTAAAGTCCGATTTCGCCCATTTTCAATACCAACCTACCTTGGATTAAGGGAAACCTACATACCAAACTTCGTTGAGATATCTCAATTTTTGCTCGAGTTATCGTGTACACGGACGGACGGACGGACGGACGGACAGACAGACATGGCTTAATCGATTTCTTTTTTCATCCTGATCATTTATGTATACATTTGTCTATATCTATCTCGATTCGTTTTGGCTGTTACAAACAACCGTTATGTGAACAAAATTAATATACCCTTGTGCACAAGTGCGCTCGGGTATAAAAATTATAAACCTCAATCTTAAGCGAAGAATAAGTAATGAAAACTGGATAGAAAAAAATTGTTGATTTAAAATTGAAAATGATTTCACACTTACACAGCTCTGATATGTATTATTTACACTAGTAACTATTTATGTAAATATGTATGTATTTTTTATGCTTAACATATGCAAATAAAAGAAGAAAGTAAACACAACAACCATCGAGTAAATTTTTATTTGTGTCTAACTGAAACTTTTTTTCCAATAATAAACGGTTAGCTGATTCAAGTCTACAGCAAGTCCACAAAATTAATTGAAAACTTGTATCAACCAAAGCATTGTTTATATTTGCTCAACAATGATTTTATTCAACTAACAATATTGTCCACTCAAGGTAGTCGTTTTGTAATTATTAACAAATATACATTTTGTCCCAACTAGAAGTCTCAAGTAAATAGCAGACTTTCGTGAACTAGATATTTATTTCGCCATATCCAACTATGCCACTTGGTCACTATAACCAAATCTTGGTAACTATAACTAAACCTTTTTCTGAGTGTAGTTCGTTTATCTTATTGAACTATAGTTCACCTAATTGAACTAGTTCGGTAGGAAGCGCTGAGTTAAGCTGCCTTTATATGAAGCGATTTTTTTTACAGGTGGTAATCGCCTGCAAAATTTGACTTGCTGTCTACTTTGAGGCAAGCGATTTTTGAATCACTGTCAAACAAGAGATTTTTCTTGAGCGATGTTGAATCGCCTGGAAAATCACTTGGTGTAAATGCTGCTTTACAGGACAACAAAAAGGTATCTTTTATAACACATAGATACATCCGTATAAAAGATTGCAGTAACGACACAATTCAGTCATATTTATCCAAAATCACGAAAGGATGTTTATTGAAATTCGGCAGTGGCTGCATTTAATTTTCTTTTCTTAAATTTTGCATCTGAAGAGAAAGTCTAATGTTAAACAACAAATCCAAAAGAATTCAACCAAAATTCGTACTTTTTGACCCAAATTGCACTAACCGATGTAAAACATTGGAAATTAAATTAAATAAAATGTCTGTTTAGCGTGAATTAAGATCAGCTGTTTCTCTATGCCCTTACAACAAGAAACGAGTTCTCATATGTGTTATAAAATTACATTTCCATTTTTATTAGAGTGTTGCCACAGAAAAGTTTAGTTCACTTTAATGAACTAGTTCAATTAGAAGAGCTGGCTCTTTCACTCTTTAGTTCAAAAGCTCCCCACTTACTGCCTGCAATGTGCATTACAATTTTAAATTGGTCAGCGGCGTTTTAATCAATTATTTGTATGAATTACGCAATGCATATTGTGGACGGACCCCATCTAGCAATTTGCCGTTTTATGAGCAGCTGATTAATTTGTTATTTTCCGAAGCAACAATAGAAAGAGTATTTCCAATCTTATTATATGTACTCGTATATTTAAACCAGAGTACGAAAAGTACACAACAAGTACGAAAAGTTTATGATCCGTTTGTCATACTGATCCCGAGCACCACCAATTAAGGCATCTAATACCGGGATTCGGGATGTCCCTGTCACCATCATGATCATCAGCAAGAGTACAAAGCAACACCGTAATATCTACCTATTGTTAGGTGACCAACGCGCATAAGAACGCTCTAATTGATGCGATACCAGCAGAGTTGTTGCTGCACTCACAAAGCTGATGCTGTGCCCTTTTATGGTCATCGTCACCAACAAGAGCACATAGCAACAGCTTAACATCCACCGTTTGTAAGGTGACAGACGCGCATAACAACTCTCTACACTAAAATAAAATCTGCGTAAATATAACGAAAGCTTGCGTAAATCTTACGAAATTTTTCGTCATTTTGAGCCACGAAAGTTGTCGTTGATTGTACAAAATAGTTTTCGTACATACTACGAAAATATGAGGCATCAGATCTTTAGTACATGTTACGAACGTATTCGTACTATTTGCTAAAGAATTTAGTAATATTTACTAAACAATTTAGTACTATTTACTAAAGAATTTCGCGCTATTTCTTAGTTTTTTACGAAATTTTTGTAAAATGCACAGAAATAATTCGTATATTTAACGAAATTATTTTCGTAAAATCTGCGCTTGTTTCGTAGAATGTGCGATTGCTTTCATTCTCCACACTGTAAGAAACATATTACGAATTATAACACAACATTTGTATTTTGTTTTTATCGTTAATTTTAAGCGTTTTTGTTTAACGAAACGTTTTGCAAAAACGCTTAACATTAATGATTAAAATATAATGAAAGTGTTGTGCTATAATTTTAGTCATGTTTTTTATAGTGTTAATACTAAAAGCAATCATACGTTCTACGAAATAAGAAAAGGAATTTTCTGACTACACTGTAGTTTAGAATTAATAAAAAATGTTATTTTACCTATAATAAAACTAAAGTCTTTTATTTATATACATACGAATAGGTTCTATACTAGATATTTTTTTATTGCTTAGGCTTCATTCAATAAAGTATATTGATGCAAAGTGTTAAACTATGAGACTTAACAAAACTAAATATAATAGGATATAAAATATGAAATAATATAAAAAATACTGGTTTTACTTTCTTAAACATTATAATATTTTTATGTAGAGGCACTTGACAGATTCGCAGCTTCATCGATGTTTGTTTCCTTGGCGGCTATAAATTGAAGGAAAATTATAAGGCGTCTGAAAAGCAAGTTTCAGTGAAAAGTCATACGTGTACTTACTTTTAATTTCATTAAGTAGTGCTCCTGGCTTAGGCTTGCCGTTGATAGGTAACTGATGAAATGGCCTATTTATCAAGTCCCACATAGCAGCGCAAGGCGCAGCGTAGGCGATGCTAAAAACATTGTATGCTTAAAGGCATAGTATATCCACAGCTTTAATATTTAATTTTGTATTGTTTTTTTATCCAGCAAATCCCTTTTTAAAACGTTTAAAATTATATTATACGTCTCACAGCAGCCAACAAGTAATTCCGCAATGACACGCGATACATAGAAATATGTGACCTGGTCTACGAAAAGGGAGCTTACGTGCGAAAACTAGTTTTCTGTGAAAAAGCTGTTAAAAGTAAGCAACTCGTTTCGTCAGTTTCTCATTATCTCGTTAATTGTTCTCCGCGCCGGACGTCCAGTAAGTGTTGTTGTTGGTCCAGTAAGTGTTGTTGTTGGTCGGAATATTATTATAGTTCATCGTGTAAGTTGCTAGTGTGGAACATTTAAAAAAGTAACACTGAAGAAGTGACGTTTACTGTTTCTGTTCTCTACATTTTTAGTACAATTCTAAGCAAGTTAGGATTTTCTGCTTTTCACCACGTGAAAAAGCATCTCATCTTCCATCCGAATCAACCAAAAAGTGAAAATTGATTTTTTGACACCTAAGCCCCCTTTCCGTAGACCAGGTCACATATGATGAAATATTAAAGTGCCGGTAATTGAGTATATTGTACGAAAATATTCGTATGTTGTACGAATTTAAAAAACATGTTTCTGCATTAGTACTTTATACGAAAGCATTAATTAAATTGTACGAATACAGAATTGTAGATTTCGTAAATTTTAAAACCATACGTAAATATTACGAATGCCTTCTTACAATATACAAAATTATTCGTACAGAAATTTGTTCAGTGCTTTACGAATGTGTTTCGTAAAAAAACGTAAGATTTCGTAAATTGTACTGAAAAAATACCTTACGAAAGGCCTTTCGTTATACTTACGTATGGTTCGTAAAATCTTGTTTCGTTGTGAAAAGTGTGTTCGTACTATGAACGAAAGTTTCGTACATTGTACAAAAACCAAGACTACGAAAGTTTTTCGTAGCACTTTTACGACATTTTATTTTCAGTGTACGGTTCCAGCAGAGTTTGTTGCTGCACTAACAATGCTGGGCACAACAAGATCTTTTTATCATCGTCACCAATAAGAGCACATAGCAACAGCTTAACGTCCACCGTTTGTTAGGTGACCAAAGCGCGTTACAACGATCTATTAAATGTTACGGTGCCAGCAGAATGTGTTGCTATACCCACATACAAAGCCACGTAAATGGTTTTAATCCTACTAACAACATCACATGGAGACACAGCTTGATGATTGCTTGGGCTTGGGCTTTGGCTTCAATTGTAAAGTAGACACTATGCGGGTAAGATCGCTATCAATAAATCCAATAAAATAAATGTGAAACCAACTTGTTTAACTGCCGCCCAACGTGGGGCAAATGCTGAAAGGACATCTGAATCCTGAAGGGCTAAGGACCTACAAGTGCTGAAAGGACATGTGAATCCTGGAGGACTACGAACGAACAAATTTATTTTTATTCTATTTAAATTTAAAAAGTGTAAGTGAACAATTTTCAAAGTGGACATTATTTAAAGCAATAAATTGTTAAAAAGTGCTATAAATATTTAATATTTAAAAGTTAAAGATTGGTCTGCAAATATATTTTTGATTTTCGAAGATTTTCCATGTAACCAATAATTTAATAGTAAAAGATTTCGATCTAAAAAGTGTTTAAGAAAGTTAAGTGTTCAAAGAAATATCCTTAAAAGGATACGTGCTATTTCGGTATACTTTTTCTAAATCACACAAATTATTAAATTTTTAAAATGAATAAAGTTTATTTTTTATTACGAGTATTATTTTCGGCATCAGTATAAGTAAAGTGCGAACAGTAAAAATTTATAAAAGTTTTGCGTTTATTAAAATAAATTAATATTTAGAAAGAATTTAACTTCATAGCTCTATTCAATAATTTTCAATACTAAGTCTTTCTGTGTAAAAATAAATAATTCTTAATAGATATCAGGTAGTGGAAATCGTTAATGAGATGAATGAGAATACAAGGCAGCAGTTATCTGAACAGCTAAATCGCTTAACCTTGGCTATTAATAAATTACAACCGCTTACCGTAGAAGAACATTTGCCTGTTTCTATTGGCCCATTGTTTGTAGAAAATAATTAAAGTTTAGACCTAATAAAGTCCTTTCCTGAATTTAATGGCGATTCTGCTTCTTATCCGACATGGCGAAGCGCGGCTGAATCCGCCATTAACTATTATACGGAGGGATCGGAGAAATATTATATTGCAATGGGTATACTCCGAAACAAAATTACAGGTTCTGCAAACGCCACACTTGCATCTTTTAATACAGTGGTTAACTTCAAAGCAATTATAGCTAGGCTAGATCAAAAATATGCAGATAAAAGGTCGCTTTATGTTCTGGAAAATGAATTAAGCATCCTTAGGCAGGATAATCTCTCTATAACCGAATACTACAATAGGGTAGATAAAAAGCTATGCCTCATAATAAATAAACAAATTATGACTTATGGTGGGAAAAGGGATATCGTCGCCACGTTAAATGAACGCGCTAGAGAGAACTCTTTACGCGTCTTTATATCAGGACTTCGTCGCCCATTGTGCGATATCCTTTTCTCCGCCAGACCTAAAGACCTTTCAACCAGTGTTGCCACAAAAAAATTACTAAATTACTCAAAAACAAATGAAAAATCCTCCAAATCTGAACAAATTACTCAAAATTTTCTTATTACAGATATGAGTATTGTGTACTGCATACTATTTACAGGTACTTAGTATAAAAATGAATTGAATTCTGCAATTCAATTGGTACATTTGTTCTTGCGGTTCAAACAAAGTATCGCCGTAGTTCTTTATGCCTTGGTTTGTATATAATATTGCTGCAACTATATCAGTGCTCAATCTGGTCCTCAAGTCAGTCCTACACATTTTTAAACTACTAAATATACATTCTACTGAAGCATTTGAAAAGGGCTATATAGCAATGCAGATATTATGTTTTTTAATTGGAAAACTTATAAGAACCTGAAGAATCTTTTAATTCAAAGACTTTTCCTATAATTTTCTGGATCGAACAATGCGTGTTCGCTCATTCGTTACCGAGATTTTGCAAGTTCAAAGTACATAAGTTGAAAATGTAACGATGGAATGAAAATAATAATCGATAACATTTTGAATATTTAGCAGCAAATGCAGATACGTTTAAGAGCGAAAAACACCGCAGAAGCGGATTGACAAACCAAGCGAGATATCCCTTTCCTTAAAGCTATTTATGTTGTGTATGGGGGTGTTTGAAGGTTTGACAAGCCGTTTGAGGGAAATGTCAACAAAAATGAAAATTTTTTGATTTTCTGGCCGCCATGTTGACGTTCGATCAAACCGCTTACGTTGTGTATGATAAAATCGCCTCCCTCGCATCGGAATTTTTACCGAATGAGGACGCAAGAGAGAAAAATTTCAAGAAAATCAAACCCTTTTACATTGTGAACCGGAAGAAAACTAAAATTCTTTGCTGGAACGAGTCATATTTGCATGGTGTATGGCGAAATGGGAAAAGTAGGGTTTGAAGAATGTTCGACAAGCCGCTTGTGCGGTGTATTTCGCTCTTTATAAAACTTCGTAAAGCTTTTTGTTCAAAAATTTGCAGAGCGATTTAACAACTCTGTTGTGTATAACATGGTTGCATTTGTTATCTGCAAATATATCGGGAGAAAATTCCTCAAAATAAAAATCCTCAAACAATACACAAGCGCACCCGAAATTCCTCTTGAGGAATTACTCACAAAGTGGTCACAATGGGATGAACTGTTTTTTTTTGTGAGGAACTAGGTGTTAACTAATTTTTACAAGGCTTTTATCAACCTGCAATGCTGTTCGCAGTGTTCATCTAACTTGACGTTTCTCTTTGTGGAACATTCTACGTCATTCCTCGAACATTCTGCCTATTTCTCGTTGTTCGCTTTGTGTTGCCGCAGTATTCGCCACACTGCCCTCCACCTAAGTCTGATCGTCCCGATTAGACACACTTGCCGCTCCAACCGCTGCAAGTCTTTCCAAGTGGACCACTTTCATCTTGGTCCTCGGTCTCCCCATTGTCTGAATTCGATGCACTGCATCCTTCAGCCGTTTGTCAATCCTATACGGATCTTTCCAGTTACGATGTTGTTCGGAGTTGAAGCCTTTCTTCGGCTGCGGCATGTGCAACAACACCGAATCACCTTCCTGTAGCTCCTCTCGGCTCGATGCGTTACTGGACATTGCTTCCAGCTTATCTCCGGTGGTGCACCATCTCACATGGTCGTGCTTCTGCCGGCCACTGGTGGTGACCAGCCATGTCTCTTCTCATGGGCACCCTTTTCGCCAGATCTATGCCGCATCATCTGTCCATGACACCCAGACTACCGCCTTCGTGCTGCACTGCCTTTAGCACATCTTGCTACATCCGGATCCTTACGCTGAAACTTCCGCCGTCGTTTCGTATCTCGCTCTACCGCCGATGCTAACTTCATTGACGGGACATGTATAATCTCAACCTTGGCTTCCGGCTTAACTGCTCGCCTTTTCCGACCACCTTTTTCGGGACACTTCAAAGCGCGCCTACTGCTTTCACAGCCGCTTCCATTTCCGGCCACCGGCGTATCACCATTGCAACGTGGTTCAGTGGCTTTCCTCCTACCGGAAACACTGCCTGGCTCGCCATGACCACTTCCTTGTTGCGACCTCTTCTTCACTGAGCTGGCGGAACCGTCACGCTTTTCCTGTATCGGTGAACCGCTTCTTTCTCCAGACGAAACCACTCCGTCTCCATCACTGCCAACCTCCGCCCAACTAATCGCTTCCGTTTCTGGTGGAATCTTCGACACTTCCTTTAAGACTAACCGTCTGCTGCAGCACTGGCTGTCGTAACCAACCCTAAGTGGCACTTTCCTGTGACGATCTGTCAGGATCAATTTCTGGAGGTCAATCTTCATGCCTTGGCCAAGTAAGAAATCCACGCCGATGATGACTCCATCCACAATGTCTGCCACTATAAACTTAGTATACGAGGCCACGTCGTCGATTATTACCTCGCATGGTACTTCTCCTAACACTTGGGTGCGTTCTCCAGTTGCAGTCTGCAGTTTTGCTCCAGGTAGTGGCTTTACATAAAAAGTGACCAAATCCGGTCGAATAATGGAATGTGTCGCTCCAGTATCCACTGTCAGTACTCTCTCCTGCCCATTCATATATCCACCAACAGTGAGGTGCATGCTTTCCGGCCAATTTGTGAGACGGAGATTGTGGGCCCTTCAACTTCTGGAGCTAGCACGCGTCCCTTTCTGCTGGCTCGTTTCAGTTTAACGACTGATTGGAGTTGGCTTCGTCTCCTTCAGCCCTGCGTTTGCGTCCTGCTGAATTGTTGAGCACACTGGAACTTGCGCTGTAATCTCGGGCGAAGTGGCCTAGCTTTCCACATTTAAAACTTCTGCCAGAGCCATTCTTTTTCTCGCCCAGCAGTTGGATAATCTTCTTCAGCATTTCATTTGTCTCGTCCGGTGTTTCCACTTCCGCGGATGCGCTTCGTAGGCTGGTCTACTTAGGAGCACTGCCGTTTCACGGGTCTGAGCATACGAGACAGTTTCAGCAAATGTTGGCTTTGGATTCGCGTACGTCTCTCGCTTGGTATACATGTCCCGCATTCCGTTGATGAACCTCTGGATTTTTACCCTTTCAAGGTGCTCACCAGATGCGTCTGCAATTGCCAAATGAGCCAACCTTTAAATCTCAGGGTCGAATTCCTGTAAAGTCTCGTTGGATTTCTGGCAGCGATTCTCCAGCTCCATCTGGTAAATCTGTCTCCTGTGCTCACTACCATAACGTCTTTCCACTGCACCCATTAACGCATCGTAATTGTTCCTTTCACAGTCGGCAATAGTCTGCAAGATATCCGCTGCAGGTCCTTTCAATTCGACGAATAACGCAGCGGATTTATCCTCCATGCTCCAACGATTTGTTGTAGCCGTCTTTTCGAACTGGAGCATAAAGACCTGGAAAGGAATAGTGCCGTCAAAGGATGGAGTCTTTACCTTGGGTGCGCTCGTCGAAGTAGCTGGACGATTCAACTGTAAATCACGAAGACGGCCTTCCAACTCCTCTACCTTTGCCTCGACTTTCTCCTGTCTCTCTTCGATTTTGTCCTGTATTTGTGTAATTTTTGCATCCTGTGCTTCCAGCTGGGATGATATACGTGTCTCGTATGCCAGTAGCTGAGTTTCTAGCCGGGATGACACCTGTGCTGATACCTCTGAAGTTATACGTGTCTCCAGCGCTTGCATCTGGGATGGCAGCTGTGATGACATCTGTGACATGCGTGTATCCTGTGATTGCATCTGTGACGACAGTTGTGATGACATCTGTGACGACAGCTGTGATGACATCTGTGACATGGCAGCCAATAACGTTTTCATGTCTATAGCTGTTGATGAACTAAGAGCCTTTTGCTGTTCTGCAACCTTCCCGGGTGTCTGCTGCACATCCTTCGACGAACAAGCAGCTTCATCCTTCTGTTCGTCCTTTGCGGATGCATCGTCGGGTTTACCCTGGAAGTCGTATTTGTCCACGCCGCACAGTGCCGCGACTCCATACAAATGATGGACAAAAATAGAAGGAGTGGTCAGAATTGGCTGAAACTTCACACCTAGAAATATTATGCCCCTCTAATTTCAAAAATGAAATCGGTTTTTCTATACCGGTTACTCATTTCGAGAAAACCGATTTTTTTTTGCATTTTTATATGAAAATAGTCATTGTGGACATGTGTTGATATAAGTGGAAGGAGGCATCAGAATGGGCTGAAACTTTACACCTGAAAGGACTATATCCCGGCTATTTAATGATTATGCCTTGTTTTTCCGTTACGGGGTACCCTTAAAAAAAAAAACTTTTTTTTTTTACATTACTATATGAAAGACAAATAAGGCATAATCATTGCTGATTGTGGTGTTTACGAAAACAGGAAGGAGTCGTCAGAATTTATTGAAACTTTACATCTGAAGTGTCTATATTACTCTAATTTTAAGAAAGTAATCGGTTTTTTGTAACGGGTACCCATTAAAAAAACATCGAGTTTTTGCACATGATTATTTAAAAATGAAATATGCCATATCATTGTTGCTAAGTGTTCAGAAAAATAGTCTTAATAGTCAAAATTCGTCTAAACTTTACTTCCTAAGTGAATACATATGGTAATTTGAAAAATTAAGTCGGTTTTCCTTACATGTTAACCTTTAGAAAAAAAAATTCTTTTGATTTCATTTAAAATAAAGCATAATCACTGTTAAGTAAGTAAGTAATAATAGCTGTTATATGGTAATAACATATAATATGTTAATAAAAACCGAACTAGTTGTTATAATCACTCAGTTTCAGAGTCCTCAGAAGAGGAGGAAGTGATCACTGATTCAAATGATTCCATGCTTTTGTCTGCTTCGTCACTTTCAACAATGTATTTATTAAAGCTGAGATCAGAACCCTTTAAATATTTGTTTCTCTGTTTTATATTTCTTTTTGTAAACTGGTGTCATTGCTCTATATATATATATATATATATATATGTATATATATATATATGTAAATCTTCGTATACCTTTGTTTTTGGCTCCCATACCGTGATGCATATTTAAGTATTTTAATTAGCTGATAATTTTTTTCATTTCAAAGCACCCTGTACCTCTTAACTTTTGTTTTGGCACTTTTAGCTTTAATTCAACACCTTATTTTTGAAGAGCGAACCAAAAATTTAGATCTTAGGGCATTCAGAAAAAGTATTGTAAATATAGATCAGCTAAAATAATACCAAAAAAAGGCATTTAGTCACTTTTTCAAAATTGAAAATTTTCAAATATTGGAAAAAGTTGGAAGAGATTTCGATTGTTTCTGTTAGTAGAAGGTCCAAACTACCATAACCAAAAAAAAAATTTCACGAACTTTCAAGATGTTTTTTTTTTTTTGTCTCCA
>NW_023458604.1:301566-308341 GCF_013731165.1 Rhagoletis pomonella | reverse complement strand
TCAATAAAGTTGAAATCCAAAAGAAAGAATTTGATTTGCAAATATAAATAAAGGGTGATTTTTTTGAGGTTAGGATTTTCATGCATTAGTATTTGACAGATCACGTGGGATTTCAGACATGGTGTCAAAGAGAAAGATGCTCAGTATGCTTTGACATTTCATCATGAATAGACTTACTAACGAGCAACGCTTGCAAATCATTGAATTTTATTACCAAAATCAGTGTTCGGTTCGAAATGTGTTTCGCGCTTTAAATTTTGTTCAGCGATGAGGCTCATTTCTGGTTGAATGGCTTCGTAAATAAGCAAAATTGCCGCATTTGGAGTGAAGAGCAACCAGAAGCCGTTCAAGAACTGCCCATGCATCCCGAAAAATGCACTGTTTGGTGTGGTTTGTACGCTGGTGGAATCATTGGACCGTATTTTTTCAAAGATGCTGTTGGACGCAACGTTACGGTGAATGGCGATCGCTATCGTTCGATGCTAACAAACTTTTTGTTGCCAAAAATGGAAGAACTGAACTTGGTTGACATGTGGTTTCAACAAGATGGCGCTACATGCCACACAGCTCGCGATTCTATGGCCATTTTGAGGGAAAACTTCGGAGAACAATTCATCTCAAGAAATGGACCGGTAAGTTGGCCACCAAGATCATGCGATTTGACGCCTTTAGACTATTTTTTGTGGGGCTACGTCAAGTCTAAAGTCTACAGAAATAAGCCAGCAACTATTCCAGCTTTGGAAGACAACATTTCCGAAGAAATTCGGGCTATTCCGGCCGAAATGCTCGAAAAAGTTGCCCAAAATTGGACTTTCCGAATGGACCACCTAAGACGCAGCCGCGGTCAACATTTAAATGAAATTATCTTCAAAAAGTAAATGTCATGGACCAATCTAACGTTTCAAATAAAGAACCGATGAGATTTTGCAAATTTTATGCGTTTTTTTTAAAAAAAAAGGTATCAAGCTCTTAAAAAATCACCCGTTAAAACAAAGTTAATGTTGAAAGCTAAGTTGAGGAGAACAAGTACAAAGCGGACCAATAAATGCAATACCGATCAGTTTCATACGATGGCGTTAAGCAAGAAGAAGAGTAACATACCCCCCTCCGTGAACTTCGAGCTGCTCCGCTGTATGTGGTTCACCCCGTACATCAAGCTTTGCAAGCTTAACGGCCGGCCTGGTATACAATCCTTCATTGGTCTTGACCACAGCACTACGTACTTCACCGTCAGCCGATTGATTGATATCTACAATGATTCCTCTTTTCCAAGTATTTCCTTTAACGCTTTCGTCAACGATGATCACCACATCACCGATACGTATTGGGTCCGTAGCTCTGTCGAACCATTAGGTAAGTACTCAAGGCAAGTACTCCCGCAACCATCTTTTCCAAAATTGATCGGCCACTTGTCCAGAGACCCGAAGATTCTTGGTTAATGCTGAATGGTGAGTCTCCTCAAGGTAGTGTATCTTTTCGCCGCTTGAACTACCTAAAAGGAAATGATTGGGAGTTATCGCATCAGCCTCTGGGGAGTCAAGCGGAACGTATGTAAGCGGTCGGGAGTTTAAAATGAATTCGACTTCTGCTAAAGCCGCTTTAAGTATGTCTTCTCGGTGGTAATATGTCCATAAGTACTGATTTAACTGAACGAACCATTCTTTCCCAACAACTCCCCATGTGCGGAGCTGCAGGTGGTATGAACTTCCATTTAATCTCCAGACGACGACCTTCGAGTTCCTCAGGAGATAATTTCTTTATTTTATCTTCTAATATGCGACGGGGTCCGCGAAAATTAGTGCCATTATCTGACCATATACATACCGGCACACCACGACGGGCAACAAACTGTTTTAGTACAAGCAAAAGGCAATCAGTTGAAAGCGATGTCGCCAACTCGATATGCACTGCGCGTACTATAAGGCAAGTGAAGAGGACCCCCAGCGTTTCTCCCGTCGCCGCCCAACTACTACCTCAATTGGGCCGAAATAGTCGATACCTGTGTTCGTGAAGGGACGAGTAAAGACGTCAAGTCTCTCGACTGTTAAAACGGTGGATGCGGCGTCTGTCTCTTACTAGTGCTTGCAAGCCCTGAATCCAATACCTTTGGCGCATCTCGTTCACTATGATTTCGACGTGGTAATGATAAAACTTACGATGATAGAAATCCACAATTAGACGCGTGACCTGGTGATGGCGGGGCAATATCGTAGGCCGCTTTACTGAGAAACTCACCTCCTTGATTTCGTCGATTCTGCCTCCCACTTTCAAAATACCATATTCATCCAAATAGGGAGGAAATTTGTAGATATTACTATTCGGAGGAACGTTTTTTCCCACAAGCAGGCGTGAAATTTCATTACCAAACACTTCTTCTTGACAATTACGAATTATAGTGTATTCGTATCCTTCTATGTCTAGTTTGCTTAGCAACTTGAAAATGCTGACCGATTGCAAGGATTTTAACGCGATTTTATTGAGGAAACGTAATACATAGCCTTGCGCATATCGTAGTCTCTCCCACTTGCTGAAACGTTGGGGATCGGGGCTTATGCATTTCAGAATCGACGGCGATTTATCCTTTAATTCTATGTGGAGCATCCGTTCCGACTCTCCATCGAGATTCCCTTTTGGCCACTTATCTTCTGAAAGAGTTAAGAAAGTGCGGCCTTTAAACCATCGCGTACCAGAGTCTAATATCGGTTCTTTTGACCACTTGGTCCCTTCATCGGCCACATTTTCTGATAATGGAACCCACCTCCATTCTTCGACCAGAGAATCTTCCAATATTTCGCCTACTCGTACAGCCACAAATTGCCGAAACTTTATCGCGTCTGACCTTATCCAGTACAATACATTTTTGGAATCAGTCCAGGAAACCCGGCGATCAAGAGAAACAGAAAGTTCCTTTGATAAAAATTTTGCCAATCGCAAGCCAAGATTGCCACCATGCTGCAAGCGAATCGTTTCTTTTGTTCTGCACGTAAGTATGCCACTGCTGCGTAGGCGTCCACACTGGCATCAACAAATACGTGTAACTCAATTTTTTGAGCGGAGTTAACAAGGGTATAGCAGCGAGGGACACGTACGTTCGATATTGACCGTAAGCGGCGTAACCAAATCCACCACTTTTCTTCTTGTTCTGCCGTAATGGTCTCGCCCCATGTAACGCCTGACCGCCAGATCTCTTGCATTAATATTTTCGCGTAGATAAGATAAAATTCCAAAAGGCCTAGCGGGTCAAAGATTCTCACGCGAGGGATCTCGCGTTTGGTTGGAGATTTATTCTTACTTAAAATTTCTTTGGAAAACTTCTCGGAAAACGTTAACACATCATCAGTCGGAGACCACCTCATTCTGAGTACTTTCTCTTGATTTGTGCCCGGATTTTCAATACGTTTATTATCTTATTTAGATTGTCCACTCAAAGCATGTAACACATTTGCAGAGTTCGATTTCCAACTTCTCATTTCGAATCCACCATCGGCGTGTATCATACGTACGATCGAAGCAAGGCGTATCATTTCTTCTTCTGTTTGCGCACTTTAAAGCCAATCATCTACAAAGGAATCCTCGATGATGGCATCTACCGCAGTAGGGTGTTGGCTCCGGAATCGCTCAGCATTTTTGTTTTTTACGTAGTTGGCTGACGAAGGCGAACAAGACGCCCCAAATGTCATCACCTGCATTATGTAGATGTCGGGATCCCTTGTTGTGTCCCTTCCATGCCATAAAAATTTCCGTGCAGCTTGATCTTCTTCATTTACTAGTACCTGGTGATACATCTCACGAATATCGCCACATAAAGCAATTAGCTTCTCTCGGAAGCGGATTATGATACCCACAAGAGACTTTATGAGATCTGGACCCTTCATGAGAATGGAATTCAGGGCGGCGTTATTAACAGCTGCGGCTGCGTCCCACACTAGCCTAGTTTTATTTTTATTAATATTGGTAACCGTAAATATTGGAATGTACCAAGATTTGTTCCTGCGAAATGTATCGTGATTTTCAAGCTTCTTTACGTAGCCCTTGCGCTCGTACTCTACGATGGTACTTATGAGAAACTGTTTTAAATCAGGATTCCGCAACATTTTTGATTCTAAACACTGTAACCTGCGTCGGGCCATTTGGAGGGAGTCGGATAGCTTGACATTATCGTCTTTCCATAAAAGACCTGTCTCCCATCTTTTTTTGTGCGGAAGGTATTTCGTTGTAGGCTCCATGATTCGTAGAGAGCGTTCGTCTTCCTTTGAGGTGAGGGGGTCGACTGCCCGAATGCCTACTGACTCTAATGAAAAGTATGACTGTAGGAGCTCCTCTAAACGGCTGTTAGCACTGCAATTGCAAACGTGCATCACCCGCGATGGATTCTGTTCGTTATTATTATTCCGGCCAAATACCGACCATCCCAGCTTGCACCTGACAGCAATTATATTGTCAGCTTCCGATTGCCGGATCTCTAGAGGCACACAGAGTTTAATGTTGTCCAAGCCAATTAGAGTTCGTGCCTGAACTGCTTCATCGGGATAAACCGGCACATTCTTCAGATGTTCGCGATCGGATATATCTTTCCGTTCAAGAGATTGTAGTGGCAAGTTTAATTTCGACACTGTTCGAGCATTCTCCAGATAGAAGCCTCGCGCCCCTCTATTGAGCGAAGATATTTTCACTCTGATTGCCTTCGATTCTGTTTCATTTTGGGTTATATTACCAGTCCATTATAGACAAAGCTCTTTCTGAGGACCATCCAAACCCAACTCGTTCGCTAAACTACGCTCAATCAGTATGCACGCCGACCCTTCATCAGCAAAGGCATATGTATTCACCACCCCGCATTTGCCGAACAACGTCACGGGTATATAACGAAACAGTGTGCGTTGTTTACCATCCTTTAGGTGACATAAAACGGATGAGGTCGTCTCATTTGTGACGTCTAATTTTTTGGCTGTTTTCGTATGACTGTCAACACCGGTTTTGCGTGTGGTATGCAAAAGTGGGTTGTAAGCCATTTGACAGCCGTCAACCCCGCATTTCTTCTTAGAATTACAATTTCTTACAAAGTGCCTTTTGAAACAGCGGATACACAACCTTTTATCGCGAACAAAATCCCATCTAGCCTCCCTTTTCATAGCCAAAAACTCACGGCAATCTCCCAATAGATGAGATTTGAGGCATTTGGAGCATTCCATATGCTCGCCATCGCCCCCCCTGCTAAATCATGTGTCATAAGCATTTCGCGTTGCTGCTTGCGACTACCTTTCTTTTCTTCTACACGAGACGAAGATACAACAGAGTGACCGAGAGGCGTAACCTGGCTGGCGCATGTGGCGAGGGCGAACAACCACTCATCGAAAGCCATAATGTCAACTCGTTGATGCATTAACCTATAACGTCCCCAATCAAGCTTAAGGTCATAAGGCAAATTTGTCAACAGATCGTTAAGCAACATTGGATAATTTAAATAATTGTCTAACCCAATAGCTTGCATAGTTGTTCGGTAATTTGGACGGCTAACGTGTAATTAATTAAAGTTTCCATTTTATTCATCCCTAGCTCTGGATACTGCCTTAAATTGACTTGCAGTGTTTGTTGTATTATATCCGCCCGACCATATCATCATGAGTTTTCTACGTACAGCTTCTAGGGCCTGTCCTCTTAGACATTTTTGTAGATTCTCCTGGTTGGTGAAACCACAGCGCTCAGTAGATTGTTGAAAATTGGTGATTAAAACAGGCCATTCTTCTGGGTTACCCGAAAAGAGCGGTCACCAAAGAAAGCGTTGGAAAAATTCGTTGGATTATGAAATGACCATGGTGGAAAGGCGTGATTACCATTGCTAGAACGAACTCCGAAATTTTGAAACCCGTTTAGCTGTGATGAATTTGTCGGATTGTGAAATGAAGCCGAAGATGAGGAAATATTTCCCAATCGCCCACCAGACATGCTGAACACGGGTGCGAGGTTAGGTGCAAACGCATTTGATAGTAGTTCTTGAGTAGTGATTTGAATGTAGTTCTTTGCGTTGGTACATTCCCTGAAAATATTCCAGTAGCACGAGCAGTTGCATGCATTTGATTGGAATAGTTATGGCCACACGTTCTAGCTGTCGTGAGAAAATTATGAGGAAAGCTGCAATAGGTTGACTCAAGAGGTGGACAAATGCTTTGTGACGTACCGCATGTCGAAGACGGCTGATAGAATATACTGACATTATGTTTGTTATGTAACCCCATTCCCAACAGCTGATTTCTCAACTCTGGAGTGGCATTGTCAGATGTTGATGTTGACGGAACTAAATTAGGAACATAGCTGCCAGAGCTGGCACCCCACGTACCTTGCAGTTGACTTTCTGCATTCGTGGTGTCACTGACAATTGGCGCTCGTGTGATTCGTGCACGTTTCTTAGGTTTTTCGTTGCGCAAAGTACCCGATCGAGTACGTAGTGGTGAAGGATCGCGTGGGGACCCGTCTGCCTGACAGTCTAAACGAGAAACAGTTGGCAAGAGCATTGGAGTTGACGCGATAAAGTCTTGGGGGTCATGAATGACAGGCACTGTTGTAGCTGGCGCCTGCGCTTCTGTGGATGCGCACCCAGCCGACAAAGCTGTGGCGCCAGTTGAAGCGATCTGGGCATCCAAGTTACAACGTCAGCCGAGGCTTGTTCTGTCCGAAGACTTATTTTTAGGTTATGGTCCCACGTGTACTTCCGATTGCACCCAAGGGAAAACTAAGTATTTTAGTTTATTGAAGATAGTGCGAGCAAGTCAAAAAA
>NW_023458604.1:294649-301466 GCF_013731165.1 Rhagoletis pomonella | reverse complement strand
TCAATAAAGTTGAAATCCAAAAGAAAGAATTTGATTTGCAAATATAAATAAAGGGTGATTTTTTTGAGGTTAGGATTTTCATGCATTAGTATTTGACAGATCACGTGGGATTTCAGACATGGTGTCAAAGAGAAAGATGCTCAGTATGCTTTGACATTTCATCATGAATAGACTTACTAACGAGCAACGCTTGCAAATCATTGAATTTTATTACCAAAATCAGTGTTCGGTTCGAAATGTGTTTCGCGCTTTAAATTTTGTTCAGCGATGAGGCTCATTTCTGGTTGAATGGCTTCGTAAATAAGCAAAATTGCCGCATTTGGAGTGAAGAGCAACCAGAAGCCGTTCAAGAACTGCCCATGCATCCCGAAAAATGCACTGTTTGGTGTGGTTTGTACGCTGGTGGAATCATTGGACCGTATTTTTTCAAAGATGCTGTTGGACGCAACGTTACGGTGAATGGCGATCGCTATCGTTCGATGCTAACAAACTTTTTGTTGCCAAAAATGGAAGAACTGAACTTGGTTGACATGTGGTTTCAACAAGATGGCGCTACATGCCACACAGCTCGCGATTCTATGGCCATTTTGAGGGAAAACTTCGGAGAACAATTCATCTCAAGAAATGGACCGGTAAGTTGGCCACCAAGATCATGCGATTTGACGCCTTTAGACTATTTTTTGTGGGGCTACGTCAAGTCTAAAGTCTACAGAAATAAGCCAGCAACTATTCCAGCTTTGGAAGACAACATTTCCGAAGAAATTCGGGCTATTCCGGCCGAAATGCTCGAAAAAGTTGCCCAAAATTGGACTTTCCGAATGGACCACCTAAGACGCAGCCGCGGTCAACATTTAAATGAAATTATCTTCAAAAAGTAAATGTCATGGACCAATCTAACGTTTCAAATAAAGAACCGATGAGATTTTGCAAATTTTATGCGTTTTTTTTAAAAAAAAAGGTATCAAGCTCTTAAAAAATCACCCGTTAAAACAAAGTTAATGTTGAAAGCTAAGTTGAGGAGAACAAGTACAAAGCGGACCAATAAATGCAATACCGATCAGTTTCATACGATGGCGTTAAGCAAGAAGAAGAGTAACATACCCCCCTCCGTGAACTTCGAGCTGCTCCGCTGTATGTGGTTCACCCCGTACATCAAGCTTTGCAAGCTTAACGGCCGGCCTGGTATACAATCCTTCATTGGTCTTGACCACAGCACTACGTACTTCACCGTCACCCGATTGATTGATATCTACAATGATTCCTCTTTTCCAAGTATTTCCTTTAACGCTTTCGTCAACGATGATCACCACATCACCGATACGTATTGGGTCCGTAGCTCTGTCGAACCATTAGGTAAGTACTCAAGGCAAGTACTCCCGCAACCATCTTTTCCAAAATTGATCGGCCACTTGTCCAGAGACCCGAAGATTCTTGGTTAATGCTGAATGGTGAGTCTCCTCAAGGTAGTGTATCTTTTCGCCGCTTGAACTACCTAAAAGGAAATGATTGGGAGTTATCGCATCAGCCTCTGGGGAGTCAAGCGGAACGTATGTAAGCGGTCGGGAGTTTAAAATGAATTCGACTTCTGCTAAAGCCGCTTTAAGTATGTCTTCTCGTAAATTAGCCGGTGGTAATATGTCCATAAGTACTGATTTAACTGAACGAACTATTCTTTCCCAACAACCCCCCATGTGCGGAGCTGCAGGTGGTATGAACTTCCATTTAATCTCCAGACGACGACCTTCGAGTTCCTCAGGAGATAATTTCTTTATTTTATCTTCTAATATGCGACGGGGTCCGCGTAAATTAGTGCCATTATCTGACCATATACATACCGGCACACCACGACGGGCAACAAACTGTTTTAGTACAAGCAAAAGGCAATCAGTTGAAAGCGATGTCGCCAACTCGATATGCACTGCGCGTACTATAAGGCAAGTGAAGAGGACCCCCAGCGTTTCTCCCGTCGCCGCCCAACTACTACCTCAATTGGGCCGAAATAGTCGATACCTGTGTTCGTGAAGGGACGAGTAAAGACGTCAAGTCTCTCGACTGTTAAAACTTCCATTTCCGGTGGATGCGGCGCTGCACGATTGCTTCGGCACAGTTGGTAATTTCTCGCTGTCTCTTACTAGTGCTTGCAAGCCCTGAATCCAATACCTTTGGCGCATCTCGTTCACTATGATTTCGACGTGGTAATGATAAAACTTACGATGATAGAAATCCGCAATTAGACGCGTGACCTGGTGATGGCGGGGCAATATCGTAGGCCGCTTTACTGAGAAACTCACCTCCTTGATTTCGTCGATTCTGCCTCCCACTTTCAAAATACCATATTCATCCAAATAGGGAGGAAATTTGTAGATATTACTATTCGGAGGAACGTTTTTTCCCACAAGCAGGCGTGAAATATCATTACCAAACACTTCTTCTTGACAATTACGAATTATAGTGTATTCGTATCCTTCTATGTCTAGTTTGCTTAGCAACTTGAAAATGCTGACCGATTGCAAGGATTTTAACGCGATTTTATTGAGGAAACGTAATACATAGCCTTGCGCATATCGTAGTCTCTCCCACTTGCTGAAACGTTGGGGATCGGGGCTTATGCATTTCAGAATCGACGGCGATTTATCCTTTAATTCTATGTGGAGCATCCGTTCCGACTCTCCATCGAGATTCCCTTTTGGCCACTTATCTTCTGAAAGAGTTAAGAAAGTGCGGCCTTTAAACCATCGCGTACCAGAGTCTAATATCGGTTCTTTTGACCACTTGGTCCCTTCATCGGCCACATTTTCTGATGATGGAACCCACCTCCATTCTTCGACCAGAGAATCTTCCAATATTTCGCCTACTCGTACAGCCACAAATTGCCGAAACTTTATCGCGTCTGACCTTATCCAGTACAATACATTTTTGGAATCAGTCCAGGAAACCCGGCGATCAAGAGAAACAGAAAGTTCCTTTGATAAAAATTTTGCCAATCGCAAGCCAAGATTGCCACCATGCTGCAAGCGAATCGTTTCTTTTGTTCTGCACGTAAGTATGCCACTGCTGCGTAGGCGTCCACACTGGCATCAACAAATACGTGTAACTCAATTTTTTGAGCGGAGTTAACAATGGTATAGCAGCGAGGGACACGTACGTTCGATATTGACCGTAAGCGGCGTAACCAAATCCACCACTTTTCTTCTTGTTCTGCCGTAATGGTCTCGCCCCATGTAACGCCTGACCGCCAGATCTCTTGCATTAATATTTTCGCGTAGATAAGATAAAATTCCAAAAGGCCTAGCGGGTCAAAGATTCTCACGCGAAGGATCTCGCGTTTGGTTGGAGATTTATTCTTACTTAAAATTTCTTTGGAAAACTTCTCGGAAAACGTTAACACATCATCAGTCGGAGACCACCTCATTCTGAGTACTTTCTCTTGATTTGTGCCCGGATTTTCAATACGTTTATTATCTTGTTTAGATTGTCCACTCAAAGCATGTAACACATTTGCAGAGTTCGATTTCCAACTTCTCATTTCGAATCCACCATCGGCGTGTATCATACGTACGATCGAAGCAAGGCGTATCATTTCTTCTTCTGTTTGCGCACTTTAAAGCCAATCATCTACAAAGGAATCCTCGATGATGGCATCTACCACAGTAGGGTGTTGGCTCCGGAATCGCTCAGCATTTTTGTTTTTTACGTAGTTGGCTGACGAAGGCGAACAAGACGCCCCAAATGTCATCACCTGCATTATGTAGATGTCGGGATCCCTTGTTGTGTCCCTTCCATGCCATAAAAATTTCCGTGCAGCTTGATCTTCTTCATTTACTAGTACCTGGTGATACATCTCACGAATATCGCCACATAAAGCAATTAGCTTCTCTCGGAAGCGGATTATGATACCCACAAGAGACTTTATGAGATCTGGACCCTTCATGAGAATGGAATTCAGGGCGGCGTTATTAACAGCTGCGGCTGCGTCCCACACTAGCCTAGTTTTATTTTTATTAATATTGGTAACCGTAAATATTGGAATGTACCAAGATTTGTTCCTGCGAAATGTATCGTGATTTTCAAGCTTCTTTACGTAGCCCTTGCGCTCGTACTCTACGATGGTACTTATGGTAAACTGTTTTAAATCAGGATTCCGCGACATTTTTGATTCTAAACACTGTAACCTGCGTCGGGCCATTTGGAGGGAGTCGGATAGCTTGACATTATCGTCTTTCCATAAAAGACCTGTCTCCCATCTTTTTTTGTGCGGAAGGTATTTCGTTGTAGACTCCATGATTCGTAGAGAGCGTTCGTCTTCCTTTGAGGTGAGGGGGGTCGACTGCCCGAATGCCTACTGACTCTAATGAAAAGTATGACTGTAGGAGCTCCTCTAAACGGCTGTTAGCACTGCATCACCCGCGATGGATTCTGTTCGTTATTATTATTCCGGCCAAATACCGACCATCCCAGCTTGCACCTGACAGCAATTATATTGTCAGCTTCCGATTGCCGGATCTCTAGAGGCACACAGAGTTTAATGTTGTCCAAGCCAATTAGAGTTCGTGCCTGAACTGCTTCATCGGGATAAACCGGCACATTCTTCAGATGTTCGCGATCGGATATATCTTTCCGTTCAAGAGATTGTAGTGGCAAGTTTAATTTCGACACTGTTCGAGCATTCTCCAGATAGAAGCCTCGCGCCCCTCTATTGAGCGAAGATATTTTCACTCTGATTGCCTTCGATTCTGTTTCATTTTGGGTTATATTACCAGTCCATTATAGACAAAGCTCTTTCTGAGGACCATCCAAACCCAACTCGTTCGCTAAACTACGCTCAATCAGTATGCACGCCGACCCTTCATCAGCAAAGGCATATGTATTCACCACCCCGCATTTGCCGAACAACGTCACGGGTATATAACGAAACAGTGTGCGTTGTTTACCATCCTTTAGGTGACATAAAACGGATGAGGTCGTCTCATTTGTGACGTCTAATTTTTTGGCTGTTTTCGTATGACTGTCAACACCGGTTTTGCGTGTGGTATGCAAAAGTGGGTTGTAAGCCATTTGACAGCCGTCAACCCCGCATTTCTTCTTAGAATTACAATTTCTTACAAAGTGCCTTTTGAAACAGCGGATACACAACCTTTTATCGCGAACAAAATCCCATCTAGCCTCCCTTTTCATAGCCAAAAACTCACGGCAATCTCCCAATAGATGAGATTTGAGGCATTTGGAGCATTCCATATGCTCGCCATCGCCCCCCTGCTAAATCATGTGTCATAAGCATTTCGCGTTGCTGCTTGCGACTACCTTTCTTTTCTTCTACACGAGACGAAGATACAACAGAGTGACCGAGAGGCGTAACCTGGCTGGCGCATGTGGCGAGGGCGAACAACCACTCATCGAAAGCCATAATGTCAACTCGTTGATGCATTAACCTATAACGTCCCCAATCAAGCTTAAGGTCATAAGGCAAATTTGTCAACAGATCGTTAAGCAACATTGGATAATTTAAATAATTGTCTAACCCAATAGCTTGCATAGTTGTTCGGTAATTTGGACGGCTAACGTGTAATTAATTAAAGTTTCCATTTTATTCATCCCTAGCTCTGGATACTGCCTTAAATTGACTTGCAGTGTTTGTTGTATTATATCCGCCCGACCATATCATCATGAGTTTTCTACGTACAGCTTCTAGGGCCTGTCCTCTTAGACATTTTTGTAGATTCTCCTGGTTGGTGAAACCACAGCGCTCAGTAGATTGTTGAAAATTGGTGATTAAAACAGGCCATTCTTCTGGGTTACCCGAAAAGAGCGGTCACCAAAGAAAGCGTTGGAAAAATTCGTTGGATTATGAAATGACCATGGTGGAAAGGCGTGATTACCATTGCTAGAACGAACTCCGAAATTTTGAAACCCGTTTAGCTGTGATGAATTTGTCGGATTGTGAAATGAAGCCGAAGATGAGGAAATATTTCCCAATCGCCCACCAGACATGCTGAACACGGGTGCGAGGTTAGGTGCAAACGCATTTGATAGTAGTTCTTGAGTAGTGATTTGAATGTAGTTCTTTGCGTTGGTACATTCCCTGAAAATATTCCAGTAGCACGAGCAGTTGCATGCATTTGATTGGAATAGTTATGGCCACACGTTCTAGCTGTCGTGAGAAAATTATGAGGAAAGCTGCAATAGGTTGACTCAAGAGGTGGACAAATGCTTTGTGACGTACCGCATGTCGAAGACGGCTGATAGAATATACTGACATTATGTTTGTTATGTAACCCCATTCCCAACAGCTGATTTCTCAACTCTGGAGTGGCATTGTCAGATGTTGATGTTGACGGAACTAAATTAGGAACATAGCTGCCAGAGCTGGCACCCCACGTACCTTGCAGTTGACTTTCTGCATTCGTGGTGTCACTGACAATTGGCGCTCGTGTGATTCGTGCACGTTTCTTAGGTTTTTCGTTGCGCAAAGTACCCGATCGAGTACGTAGTGGTGAAGGATCGCGTGGGGACCCGTCTGCCTGACAGTCTAAACGAGAAACAGTTGGCAAGAGCATTGGAGTTGACGCGATAAAGTCTTGGGGGTCATGAATGACAGGCACTGTTGTAGCTGGCGCCTGCGCTTCTGTGGATGCGCACCCAGCCGACAAAGCTGTGGCGCCAGTTGAAGCGATCTGGGCATCCAAGTTACAACGTCAGCCGAGGCTTGTTCTGTCCGAAGACTTATTTTTAGGTTATGGTCCCACGTGTACTTCCGATTGCACCCAAGGGAAAACTAAGTATTTTAGTTTATTGAAGATAGTGCGAGCAAGTCAAAAAA
>NW_023458604.1:271403-294549 GCF_013731165.1 Rhagoletis pomonella | reverse complement strand
CTTGTTACCGACCAATGACATGCTAAATAGTACAAAGGTACATTATTACCTGCTCCTGACGTTATTTTATGTTACTTACCGGAATTAGTGAAAGTGGATTTTGTGAAATTGGACCCTTCGAACATTGTGTTATTAATACTATGACAGAGAACACGCAGTATGAATATGCGGATATTCACCTAATTTGCGGTGAAGCTTACTGTAATGCCAGAGCTGCTCAAAGACTCTATGCAGAGCGATACCCCAATCGTCGGCATCCGGGTCGTGAAGTATTCGCCCGGACCCATAGAGAAATATATGAAGTTAAGTGGTTTTTACACCTTTCTTGTTTGCTTGCTTGTTAACTATCATTTTTCACTTTTTTAAGGTCGCATACCTGGAAGGCGTGGCGGCGAAACAGGACGTCCTGCAACGGTAGATGTTGAAGTTGTGTTACAGGAAGTGGAAGAGGTCCATCGACTTCAGTGAGAATGATGGAAAGACGGACGGGAATACCAAAACCTACAGTTCACAAAGCTCTCGATTTCAAAGACCATCGATATCATCCCTACCACATTCAACGTGTTCAGGATCTACAAGAAAGAGATTACCTGTCGAGGGTTAGATTTGGCCGTGAAATGTTGCGAATGCATGAATCAGACCCAAACTTTTTTAATAAAATAATTTGGAGCGATGAATCATCATGCAAATGTGATGGTTATTTTAATTTACATAACCTTCACAGTTGGCAGATAGCCAATCCTCACGAAATGAGATAAGATCGTTCGCAGTACCGGTACAAAATAAATTTATGTTGCGGTATTTTTAATTGTCAGATATTGGGACCTGTGGAACTGCCGCCAGCACTCAACTCTCACAGTTGTTTAGAGTTCCTTCAGGAACGGCTTTCAACTCTTTTGGAAGATGTACCCTTAAACCTGCGGCGAAGACTATGGCTGCAAAATGACGGGTGCCCTGCTCACTACGGGCGTGAAGTAAGAGCTCATTTAGACGAAACTTATCCTCGCCGATGGATTGGACGATACGGGCCAATCCGTGGCCCGCTCGATCGCCAGACCTGAATCCATTAGATTTTTTCTACTGGGGCTGTCTTAAGGAAAAAATTTATTCAAAAACAATTCAAATCGAAAAGCATTTGCATGAACAAATAAATGGAGCTGCTGCTGAGATAGCCCAATTGAGTTTAAGATCTCTAAAAGCGTCTTTTCTTAAAAGGTGCCGAGCTTGTATTAGAGTAGAAGGTCGCCAATTTGAGCATATTTTATCAATAAATGAATAAATTTTTCTTCAAACAACTCATGTATATCTTATTTCACGTGAACCCATCCTTCACACAAAATATTGATAGATATAGCCCTTGTTATAGACTCTAGTCCGAATTCCGGTAAGTAAAATAAAATAATGTCAGAAGCAAGTAATTATGTACCTTTGTACTATTTAGCATGTCATTTGACGGTAACAAGAGCAAATTCAATTTAAATCTATTAAATACATTCTAGCGTGTCTCAGTCCTTTACCCACAAAAGCGGCTATAACTTTTTTTTTTCTATTCAAAACAGTAAGTGTGGCACCTTTCTGAAATCTTTATTGAATGAGCAATTTTTTTGTGTAATGTAAAGTTATAGCTCAGTACATTTTTTTTCACCCGAGAGAGTCAAAGTTGGGGAATAAAATATCAAAAAGTTAAAAATCCAGAAATAGTCATAATTTTATGATGTTTCCTTAATATATTTTAACTACATTGCATTTGAGTATGGAGAGGCAACTATCTGGAAGTATTTTACATAAAAAATTTACTAAGTATTGCCCGGTTTGTAGTTGCAGTTAAAGAAAACACATGAAAAGGCACGATTTTTTTTAAATTCGAAAAAATGTAAATATTTCAAAAACGGTGACACTTTTACCTGAAAATTTTTTGTTTATCAGTGAGCTCACCTTCTCCTAAAGTTTGGCACGTTACTTCTGGGACACCCTGTATACTAAATGTGAGCAAACAACATTTTGCTTGCATAGTCTTCTGTCCTCTTTTCACTGCAAGTTGAATTATTTTCGTATCTATTGCAAAATTTTATACAGACAAGACTAAAAAGTATAAAACAAATAAAAAAAAAACTTTTTAATGTACCACGCTTTTATAAATGGACTAAAATTAGAAAATAATATTGCTCAGTCCATAGAACTTGTTTTGATAACTTTTGATTTTGAAATTTTAGCAAAAGTCATTATAAACAATTTATGAGATTGAAAATGAAAAGCGTGGGGCGCATGTAATAGGCCTGATTTGAAATTGAAGAGTAATATATGTATGTATGTATGTGGGTATATTAATAACGACCGCTTAAAATCGATATCAAATTTGTACTTTCGCTGTAGAAGTTTTAGGTCTATGTTATGTATGTAGTTTGAATATTGTCAATTAAATCTAATGCTTTGTATTGCATGCGCTCCACGTTTTTCGTTTTCAATCTCATAAATTATTTATAATGACTTGCTAAAAATTCAAAATCAAAAGTTATCAAAATAAATTCTATGGGACTGAGATACATTATTATTTTACAACGCTTTTATCAACTTGCAATGTTGTATGTCCAGACCGCTTTGTATGTTGTATGTCCAGACCACCATTTATACTAGCTGCATTTTTTTGTAAGCGAGCGACAAAAGAACGCTCAACTCGGGTAAAATTTCCTTTTAGCTACTTAAGCATCCCTGTTGGTAGCTGGCAAGAAAGTGTCATTAGTTTAACGGGATTTAGATACAAAAACCATTCGAGGTATTTGCGTAATATATATACTCTTTTAAAATATAAGTCACGTATAAAAGGAAGCAACAATTTCCCTCTCCACTTTCCCATTAACAATTCACAATAGAGCAGTTTTTTCACTTACAAACACTAGCCTTCAGGTCGCGTATTTTTTAACCGACCTGGCTGAGCTCGGATAAATAGCCGAGTTTGTGTTGTTGCTTTGCGTGTATTTCGGCATTTAAGCGAGTGTTCTTTTGTAGCTCGGTTGCAAAAGAATGCACCTACTATAAATGTAGCGAAGCTATTTATGGAAAATTCTAGATATCAACCTAGTCTAAATAACAACGTCGTTTTAGGCATCATATCAAGGAGATACAATTAGAAGACTCTAGTTGTCGCCCCGCCAGAAGAAGTTAAATATTGGGTCTAAATACATATATGCACTATTTATATACGTCACAGCGGAAATGGACGACACGCCATTTCTTTAAATGAAATAAACTGCTGCTATATGTATGTATGTACATATGTATGATTATACTAAATGTGTGCAAACAACATTGTGACAGAGAACGTTTATAAATGAGAAGGCGCATTTTCAGTGTGAACTAATTGACGACAGAAATTTTGAGGTGCGGTCGAGCAAATACACCAGTCGTCGACGAAATGCACCACTCGACACGGTGCCGGTAGAGAAGTGTCAGCTGCCACCAAGAATGATAGAATACAAGATTGCGGCGATCGGAGAGGATTTTTGAGAATAACTTTAGTGTGACGTCACACTGCTGCAATTGCGAGAGAGAAATGCCAAAACGCGAGCAAGAATGGAAGAAGAAGAAAAAATGTTGCAAGGAAAACGTAAACAAGTTGCACAAGTGTGACGTCATGCAAACAACGATTCTGTCAAATTCGTTAATAGAGGAATAGCGGTCCGAGATCGGCGCAACCTTTGTATTCTCTCAATCGTGAGCTGCCACCATACCAAAAATTTTTGCGTGCCACCACACTTTGACCAAATTTACCATAGTTCAAAGCAAAATAAAAAATAAAAAAACGAAAAAGGAAAGATGAACAGAGATATAATAAGCACTAGGCAGAGGAGGTGCTTGCGGAGGCAAGCGCTTGCTTGTGTCGGATCAAAACGAAATCTAAAATAACAAGTAAGAAAGTCTAAGTTCGGGCGGGGCCGAACATTAAATACCCGGCGCAAGTATTAAATATATGTTTTTTAACCTTTCCAAAACCTACCGCTAGATGGTAAGCCGGGTTGTATCAATTTTGAGTAAATTAGCGTCCTTAAATTTCGAAATATTGAAGTTTCAAGCATTTCTGAAATTTACCGTTACATGAAAAGCGGCCGTAATTTTAGTAATTTTCAACATTTTGCTTTTATGTGGCAAGCACAATAAAAGTACCGAGTTTGGTACAAATTGATAGAACGGTTACCGATACACATATATGTGATCATAAGTGGGCGGTGCCACGCCCATTTTCCAAAATTTTACCATAAACGTATTTCTTGGTAAAGAATTGTTGCAAGCATAAATTTTGAATAAATTAGCTTTAATATTTACTGATTTATCGAAGATTTTGTATTTCTCTAAATTACCGTTATATGGGATGTGGGCGTGGTTATTGTCTGATTTTTTAAATTTTTCGCCATTCAGTATGCTGTACCAAAGCCAACAACTCCGCCAAGTTTGGAAGAAATTGGTGCAGCGGTTACCAAGATATACACATGTAACCATAAGTGGGCGTGGCTACGCCCATTTTCCAAAAAATTTATAATATTATTATTTTTCGTCTCAAAATTATTGTAAGTATAAATTTTGAGTGAATTATCTTCAGTAGTTACTAAAATATCGCAGTTTTCGTATTTCTGGTAATTACCGTTATATGGGAAGTGGGCGTGGTTACTTTCCGATTTCGCCCATTTTCAATACCAACCTACCTTGGATTAATGCAAACCTACATACCAAATTTCGTTGAGATATCTCAATTTTTGCTCGAGTTATCGTGTACACGGGCGGACGGACAAACGGACGGACAGACCGACATGGCTTAATCGACTTCTCTGTTCATTCTGAGCATTTATGTATACATTTGTCTATATCTATCTCGATTCGTGTTGGCTGTTACAAACAACCGTTATGTGAACAAAATTAATATACCCTTGTGCACAAGTGCGGTCGGGTATAAAAATGGCAGTCAGAAAGACAAGTTGGCAGAAAGAAGCGGGACACGGGGAAAGGAGCGGGCTTGCTTGCCGAAAATATGATATTTGCGTGAAATCGATTTTCTGATTGCAAATTGATTTTTGCAAACATGTATGCATTTTTATACCCGAGCGCACTTGTGCACAAGGGTATATTAATTTTGTTCACATAACGGTTGTTTGTAACAGCCAAAACGAATCGAGATAGATATAGACAAATGTATTCATAAATGCTCAGAATGAATAGAGAAATCGATTAAGCCATGTCTGTCCGTCCGTACGCGGCACCGCCCACTTATGATCACATATATGTATATCGGTAACCGTTCTACCAATTTGTACCAAACTCGGTATTTTGTGCTTGCTACATAAAAGCAAAACTTTGAAAATTATTGAAATCGGACTAAAATTACGGCCGCTTTTCATATAACGGTAAATTTCAGAAATGCTTGAAACTGCAATATTTCGAAATTTAAGGACGCTAATTTACTCAAAATTGATACACCCCGGCTTACCATCTATCGGTACCTTTCGAAAAGGTGAAAAAAGTTATATTTAATACTTGCGCCGGGTATTTAATGTTCGGCTCCACCCGAACTTAGACTTTCTTACTTGTTCTATTTCAGCTAAACATGTATGCATTTACATTTATGAAAATAATTCAGTTTTCAAATCTTTTCTAATAATGTGCATAATTTTCCCCTACATTGTTATTTACATATCTAATTAATTACTAAACCTAAATTTATAAAGCACATATTTTTATACCCGAGCGCACTTGTGCACCATATAATAGACTTTTCTCCTGAGCATCAATTTGTGGATTATAACTGTTAAATCCCCTTGTTATATTCCAGTGCATAGTTGTTGATATTCGTTGCTTCTACATTAATTAATTAAATTTCGGCTTGGTATTTGACAACAAAAAACAATGACAATGGGTGACCCACCCGATATATCTTATATATAACAATTAATTTTTGTCAAAAAAAAAACCGACTTCAACTCTCATATAAAAAAATATATATATATATATCTCATGATCCACTGATCGGATCTTAACCAGATTAGTATGGGACCACCTCTGAGACACTACCTTTCCGATGCAAAGAAAGAAAGAATTATCGAAATCGGTTGACGTGGTCCAAAGTTATGCGGTAACATAAATAAAAAAAAAAAAGGTTCCGACGAACTGATATTCTCCTCCTTTTTTGGAAGTCGGTTAAAAATAAGTGCACGTTTTTGGTGTGACCTCATAACTTGAGAATGGCTTCACCGAATTCAACCAAATTTGTGTGGCTTATTCGATCTCTCATGCAGATGGTTTATGCGAAGTTTTCCCGAATTCGGAAAAGGGGGCGCGGCACCATCCATACTAACTAAAATATAAAAATAAGTTAACATTTTTGGTGTGACCATATAACTTGAGAACGGCTTCACCGAATTCAACCAAATTTATGCCTCGTATTCGGGCTATTATGCAGATGGTTTATGTGAAGTTTGCTTGAATGAAAAGGGGGCGTGGCGCCTCTAATTTATATATAAAAATTAGTGAGTTAGCTTATAGCTTGAGAACGGCTTCACCGAATTCAACCAAATTTATATAGCATATTCGGGCCATCATGCAGATATTTTATGTGGAGCTCGCCCAAATTTGGAAAAGGGGGCGTGGCATATGTATATTATTTATAAAAATAAGTACACGTTTTTGGTGTGAGCTTATAACTTGAGAACGGCTTCACCGAATTCAACCACATTTATACGGCATATTCAGGCTATCATGCAAATGGTTTATGTGAAGTTTGCCCGAATTCGTAGAAGGGGGTGTGGCACGTCCCATACTAACTGAAATTTTTATGTTTTATATCTCTTGAAATATTTGTGGTAGAGTACTGGGAATTGGTATAGAGGTATATCAAATAATTCCATACTCATGGAGAAAAATGGGCGGTATTGGAAAAGAGGGCGTAGCACCTCTCATCTTATATATAAAAAACTAGCGGCACCCCGGTGTGCTTCTCTACACCAAATATTGAAAAATTAATGAAAAATCCTACACGTCGTACTTCATTTTGTTGGAAGTGCTCCTCAACATTTTGCGATCTTCTTTGCGATAACATCATGTTCGCAAGACGCGTACGTCGGGCTATATTTGAACAACTGGATCGTGGCATTTTATTCAATAGCGAACGAAAAAGTCAATGCATACGAACGAATTCGATAAATCGTATGGGAAACGCACTATTTGAAAAATAATCAAATGAAATTCACAATCGACAGTAAAAAAGGACTTGAAAAAACTTCATTCGAAGCCAAAGAACACAACACAGTCACAATTTTCCACAATGGTTTTGTTTACTGTAAATCAAAGAGGAGAAATACCTACATGGAAAATTTCCAAAGTACTCAAACTTTTCGTACGAAACGATGCAACAAATTTGTGCAAAAATATTGAAATTGAAGAAAAAAATAAAATGAAATACCGAATATCAATGTACACCACCTATTCGATGATACGATGAAATGACAGATATGTTGTGTTGTGGTGACTTTCATTCCATTGGCTCTGCAAAATCCCTATTGAATAACTTGCAGCCATGTTTATATTTGACTTAATTTATTCGAAGAAAAAATAAACACAGCACATTATAGCAACAATTTTCCACTACGTTTTCAAACTTTTCGTACGAAATTATGCAACAAATTTGTGCAAAATTATTGAAATAAATTCAATTGATTATTATATTGATTTTTTTTGAGCTCAAGGCCGGTTTGAAATAAAACAATGTGTTTTTGTTGTTTTTAAATCGTATATGTTAAAAAATAAAATCAATTACTAATTGAGAACTATATTGCAGCCATGTTTATACTTGACTTAATTTATCCAAAGAAAAAATAAACACGGCACATCATAGCAACCCATCTGCATGATAGTCCGGATAAAACTAATAATAGATTGGCGCTTACACATATGTTAGTGTTTGGCCGAGCTTCTCCTCCGACTTGTGGCGTGCTTGATGTTGTCCCACAAAGCGGAGGGACCTACAGTTTTATGCCGACTCTGAACGGCGATTGTATTTTAATGAGAAGCTGTTTTTCATGGCAGAAATACATTCGGAGGTTTGCCATTGCCTGCCGAGGGACGACCGCTGTTAAGAAAAAACCTTTTTCTATATTTTTTGGGATGTTTCTTTGACCAGGGCTTGAACCCAGGTGCTGATGGGTGAAAGCGTGCACTGCTTACCACTACACCACAGCGGCCGATAGTCCGAATATACCGTTTAAATTTTTATACCCGAGCGCACTTGTGCACAAGGGTATTATAACTTTTTTCACATAACGGTTGTCTGTAACAGGCAAAACGAATCGAGATAGATATAGACAAATGTATACATAAATGATCAGAATGAAAAGAGAAATCGATTAAGCGGTGACTGTCTGTCCGTCCGTCCGTCCGTCCGTCCGTCCGTCCGTCCGTCTGTGCACACGATAACTCGAGTAAAAATTTAGATATCTTAGCGAACCTTGGTACGTGGACTTCTTTTGGGCATAGGACGGATGGTATTGAAAATGGGCGAAATCGGACAATAACCACGCCTACCTCCCATATAACGGTAATTTTCAGAAATACGAAAAGTGCGATATTTTAGAACTACTGAAGATAATTCACTCAAAATTGATATTTACAATGAGTTTTAGACGAAAAATAAGAATATTAAAAAATTTTGGCAAATGGGCGTAGCCACGCCTACTTATGGTTACATGTGTATATCTTGGTAAGCGCTGCACCAATTTCTTCCAAACTTGGCACAGTTGTTGGTCCTGCTACAACATACCAAACGGCCGAAAATTTTTAAAATCGGACAATAACCACGCCCACATCCCATATAACGGTAATTTAGAAAAATACGAAATCCTCGATAAATCAGTAAATATTAAAGGTAATTTATTCAAAATAGATGGTGGCAAAAATTTTGTACCAAGAAATACGCTTATGATACAATTTTGGAAAATGGGCGTGGTACCGCCCACTTATGATCGCATATATGTATCTCGCTAACCGTTCTAGCAATTTGAACCAAACTCGGTGTGGTTATTGTGCTTGCCACATAAAAGCAAACCGTTGAAAATTATTGAAATCGGGCTAAAATTACGACCGCTTTTCAAATAACGGTATATTTCAGAAATGCTTGAAACTGCAATATTTCGAAATTTAAGGACGCTAATTTACTTAAAATTTATACACCCCGGCTTATCGTGTAGCGGTAGCTTCCGGAAATGTGGAAAACATATATTTAATAATTGCGCCGGGTATTTAATGTTCGGCTCCGCCCGAACTTAGACTTTCTTACTAGTTTTATTTAAGATGGGTGGTGCCACGCCCCATTTTCCAATACCGCACATTTTTCTCCATGAGTATCGAATTATTTCATATGTCTATACCAATTTCCAGTAATATACCACAAATATTTCAAGAGATATACCAGACGACAATTTTTGTTAGTATGAGTGGAGCCACGCCCCCTTTTCCGAATTCGGGGAAACTTAACACAAGCCATCTGCATAATAGCGCGACTATGCCGTATAAATTTGGTTGAAAGCGCCAATCTACTATTATTATTATTCGGACTATCATGCAGATGGGTTATGTGAAGTGTGCCCGAATTCGGTCCAGCGGTTCATGATATATGACAGTTTATGTCTGTCACATGAACCACGAATATAGTACAACAGCAGATACATGAAAAATCGAAAACATAGTGAACAAGTAAGAAAGTTTAAGTTCGGGTGGAGCCGAACATTAAATACCCGGCGCAAGTATTAAATATATGTTTTTTAAGTTGGTTGAATAAGGAAAATGAATTAGCAAGAAGAGTTTACGGGATGTACATAGCTCAGTGGTTAACGCTTCTGACTTTGAACATCGATTTCGCAGGTTCGTTCCCTGCTGAAGTCTAGAAAAAGAAGTCTGATGAGGAGATGTGGTGATCTCCGAAATAGTGCTATAACTTCTACCGCTTAGACTTTGTTGCTTTTTCAATTTTTCCTAATAAACAATCGTGGTACAAAGCTCAATAAAAATATTAAAAATAAAATGTTAACAAGCCACAATAACATTGACAAATACATAGTTTAGGAAGAGCCTGCCTGAAACTATACAAAAAAGCAAATAAGCAAATGGATGTATAGAATTAACAACAACAACCACGCTGTCGAGTTTAAATAGCGGCAAATCAGCTGCACTTGATAGTAGTTGGTTGAATAAGGAAAATGAATTAGCAACAAGAGTTTACGGGATGTACATAGCTCAGTGGTTAACGCTTCTGACTTTGAACATCGAATTCGCAGGTTCGATCCCTGCTGAAGTCTAGAAAAAGAAGTCTGATGAGGAGATGTGGTGATCTCCGAAATAGTGCTATAACTTCAACCGCTTAGACTTTGTTGCTTTTTCAATTTTTCCTAATACACAATCGTGGTACAAAGCTCAATAAAAATATTAAAAAAAATAAAATGTTAACAAGCCACAATAACATTGAAAAATACATGAATTATTTTAATATCTATTGCAAAATTTTGTACAGACAAGACAAAAAAGTAGAAAATAAATAAAATAAAAAAGGCGTGTGTACTAGGTACTCATGAAATTTGATGTGTAAACATATGCGAACGGCAAAGCATAAAAGTACGTTTACATATAAATATAATCTCAATCAAAGCTCGTTAGCTGTCAAATTGGTTGTGCTTGTTATTCACACAACTCGAGGAAAAGTTAAACTTCCTCTTTGTGCCACCGTGGTCACTTTTTTCTGCAACACATATTATGCCATTTAAATATATTTTAACTGAATATTTTATTAAAAATACCTTTACAAACCTATTTTCCTTACTAGCGTCAATATTTGTTTACTTTAGGTTAGGTTAGAAATTAAACATTAATTTCACTTAATTTTATTCATTTTGCTGATTTAATGTTTTTTTATTCATTTTCATTTTTAATTCTTTTAATACATGAAATTATCGGTATGATTGATAAAATATACTTGTATATACTTGTTACTCAAGGGCGTTAAAATATCTTGGAAACACCGCATCAGTTATTGTTTTTGAGCTTATAGTTGGAGCATTTATATTTGTATATATTCCTAATTTTAGTTTTTCTTTTCGGAATATAATCTGTGGTTCATGTAAATGCAGTTCATGTTGCAGGATATTATCCGATGCTTTTTTGTTCCATACGTTTTGCTGTTACTCACTTTTTACTCTCACTTCAGAGAGTGATTTTGCTGTTTGACCTTCTTCCATGATTTTACACGAAAAGTATTGGATCAGAGCTATTATATCATCTATACATATGCATATTATACATACATATATTCATGTATGTTCATCAGTTATCAACGGTTAAAATGATTTCAGTATTTTTTTAAATTTTCGCCTGGCTTTTTAGTTGCTACAAATGAGTTCATACATATTTATGTACGTACATAGGTACAAAGCCGTATGCATGTGCGGAGTTTAAATAATCGGATGTAATAATAAATTGTAGCGCATTTCCTCTTACTGTGCATATTCCTAAATGCATGCAAACATTTGGTAAGCAAACACAGGGTGCTTCTAATGAAAACAAAATTTTATGCTGAAACACACATGCTAAACCCTTCGAAATTTTGTGCTGGGATATGCGTTACAGCTTCGCAAATTTTACCCCTACCGAAACCAAAGATGTATACATATCAAAAAAATCGGTAGATTTCTATGAAACTGGGTATCTGGGGGTTTTCTGGGTCGCTGATTACATATCTAAAGTCATTTACCAAAAATTCAAAATGCGGATCCAATATGGCGGATGAAAATTAAAAAAAAATCGGTAGATTTCTATGTAATTGGGTACCGGGGGGTTTTCTGGGTTGGTGATTACGAATCTAAAGTCATTTACTTTATTTACTTCGGAACGAGCATTTTCATCAGATATTTCTTTCAATTTACTAATCACATAATCACGGACACCCTGTTGTCTTTTAGAAGTTTCAGCAACACTTCTCCAAATGTCAAACAACTCACTTCTTAAGATTTTACTTACCATGATTAAAATTTAAGATCACAGCAAGAAACACAAATCAATTTCAGAAAAAATTTTATAACAGCGCTTAAAGATTTGCATGCCTGTTGTATAATTTTGTAATTTCAGAAAGCGGAAATTTCGCGAGGTACTATTTTTTTTTTCAACTCTTACATAACCAAAGTTTTTATAACTCCAAGTATTTTTCTGTTTTAACACACAACCCCTACCCCCGCTCCCCCCTCTCCCCGGTGGATCCGCCACTGATCTTATATTTATATTCAGATACATTCCTGTTAATAATTACTTTTGAATTTTGAGATTTGACATACCGTCACTAAAATGTAAATATCTAAGCCAATTGGTTAGACTTGGTTTTCGAACTTACCCTCAGCATTTGCGAAGGTGTAAAGAATAATATGCAAGTGATTTTATAACGGCCTTTACTATTCCTACTCTTTAATTTATTTTTTTAATTAATCAAAACGACGATTATTCAGAATAAATTTGCTTATACCAAAGTGGACATAAATTGCGATATGACCTCTGAATCTATAGCGGAATAAGTGTAATTTTTTGTTTATAAAGTCAATTTGCAATTATGCAAATATCTGTGAGTGCAATTAGCAATCTTTTAAGTTAAATTTCAGCTTTCAAAATAGAGTTCTCAAATAGGCGGCGTTTACTTGCCTTTTTTTGTTTGTTTTCATATGTTAATGCTTTAATAAATGCAATTTCTATTTGAATGTATTGTCAGGAATGTATTCCAAGTACCATTAAGTATTTTAAAAGAAACAAATTTTGACTTTCGTCCAGCTAGATCTGCTATCCGAACCACTGTGCATCGTTTTGTCAGTATCGTTTGAACGACTATCGCTTCAAAGTTACGTGATTTATGCCCAGTTGCAACAAATGAGTTCATACATATTTATGTACATACATAGGTACAAAGCCGTATGCACGTGCGGAGTTTAAATAATCGGAAGTAGTAATCAATAGGTTCATTCCTTATCTTTTTGGACTAAAATCTGAAAAGTGTCAAAATGCCAGAGCGTAAGCAAAATGCGCTCACTAAAAGAGAACAACAGGAAAAGTAAAGGAACGCAAAAAACCAAATTTTTAGTCCAAAGAATGGCAACAACAAAGCAAACAAAAGAATGGAAATGTATGTACAAAACACATTCACACAAGCACAAGCACAATAAACACTTACTATATCAATTATTTTTTGCCTCCTTCCAATTTCAATTCACTTTTTTTACTTTTTAGATTATTCTCACTTTTTGCATATTCTTTAATTTCCGTTAATTTAAATTTAGTTGAGTTTGACACTTTTCATGATTTTGCCAGAAAAAATTCTTCTGACTAAATCTGACTACTTCGGACTGATGAGAGTCACTCTCACTGGGTGTTGCTCTCTCATTTTAGCTGTCATTTCCGAGTTAAGGAACGCTTTTTGGACTAAATCTGACTACTTCGGACTTTTTCTGACTATTTCTGGGAGATAAGGAACGCTCCTAATTATAGCACATTTCCTCTTGCTATGCATATGCCTAAATGTATGCAATTATTTGGCAAACAAACACCGGGTGCTTCTAATGAAAATAAAAATTTTATGCTGAAATACACATGCTAAGGCCTTCAAAATTTTATGCTGGGAGATGCGTTACAGCTTCGCAAATTTTACCCCTACCGAAACCAAAGATGCATACACATCAAAAAACTTTTTAATATACAACGCTTTTATAAATGGACTAAAAAGTAGAAAATAATATTTCTCAGTCCCACAGAATTTGTTTTGATAACTTTTGATTTTGAAATTTTAGCAAAAGTCATTATAAACAATTAATGACATTGAAAACAAAAAGCGTGGGGGCATGTAATACACTTGAATTGATATGAAAAGCAACATATGTATGTATGTGGGCATATGAATAACGACCGCTTAAAATCGATCTCAAATTTGTACTTTCGCTGTAGAATGTTATGTAGTTTGACTATTGTCAATGAAATCGAATGCTTTGTACTGCATGCGCTCCACGTTTTTCGTTTTCTATGTCATTAATTGTTTGCAATGACTTTTGCAAAAATTTCAAAATCAAAAGTTATCAAAACAAATTCTGTGGGACTGAGAAATATTATTTTCCACTTTTTAGTCCATTTATAAAAGCGTTGTATATTAAAAAGTTTTATTTTATTTTATTTATTTCTTTTTTGCGTCACTATTTCATAATGAATTAAAAGAATTGAACAAGACATGCAACTGGAACTAAAATTACTGATAATGCAACCCTGAGTTATTAAATATTCAAGTCTGGCAACGAATGGGGAACAATGAAAGCACTATTTACAAATTATCATTTTCTAAATTTCTATTTTTACTGCCATCCGCTGGGATTTTTTGCTTTTCGTTTCTTTCAAGGGTAAATATTAAACAATAGCACACTGCAATCATATATAAATAATTTTACATTCATTAGATGCTAAAAACTACAACTCGTTCAATCCTAGTATAATAAAGTTTCAAATGGCTATAAATAACCGTTCGAAAAAAAGCTCGAAATTTTTAAGGAAGTTTGTTGAATTTTTTTTAAATATTCCACAAAGTTTAAAACTTGAATTAGTGCGATTTTTGTTAGAGAATGAACAATATTTTAATAAAAAAATAACTTAATTTAAATAAACAAAAAAATAATAATAATTGTGAAAACTTGTCAAAATTTGGTGCGACTGAAATTTTTTGACCACTCTATATATGTAAATATATGCATAGATATTGAAGATAGTGCGAGCAAATCAAAAAACGCATTTTCAGCTTACCCAGTTGCTGGTAATAATGCTAAAATCTATATTTATTCAATTAATTAATATGTAATATGTATAACAAAAAACAGTTCTCACACTTGTATTTCTTGTACTGAGGCACACCTTTCTTCAATAAAATTGAAATTCAAAAGAAGGAATTTGATTTGCAAATATAAGTAAAACAAAATTTATATTGACAGCTAAGTTGAGACGAACAAGTACAAAGCGGACCAATAAATGCAATGCCGATCAGTTTCATACGACGGCGTTAAGCAAGAAGCGGAGTAACATACCCCCCTCCGTGAACTTCGTGCTGCTCCGCTGTATGTGGTTCACCCTGTACATCAAGCTTTGCAAGCTTAACAGCTGGCCTGGTATACAATCCTTCATTGGTCTTCACCACAACACTACGTACTTCACCGTCAGCCGATTGATTGATATCTACAATGATTCCTCTTTTCCAAGTATTTCGTTTAACGCTTTCGTCAACGATGATCACCACATCACCGATACGTATGGGTCCGTAGCTCTGTCGAACCATTTGGTACGTCTTGTCAACCAAGGCAAGTACTCCCGCAACCATCTTTTCCAAAATTGATCGACCACTTGTCCAGAGACCCGAAGATTCTTGGTTAGTGCTAAATGGTGAGTTTTCTGAAGGCAGTGTATCTTTTCGCGGCTTGAGCTACCTAAAAGGAAATAATTGGGAGTTATCGCATCAGCCTCTGGGGAGTCAAGCGGAACGTATGTAAGCGGTCGGGAGTTTAAATGAATTCGACTTCTGCTAAAGCCGCTCTAAGTATGTCTCCTCGTAAACTAGCCGGTGGTAATATGTCCATAAGTACTGATTTAACTGAACGAACCATTCTTTCCCAACAACCCCCCATATGCGGAGCCGCAGGTGGTATGCATTTCCTTTTAATGTCCGGACGACGACCTTCGAATTCCTCAGGAGATAATTTCTTTATTTCATCTTCTAATATGCGACTGGCTCCGCGAAACTTAGTGCGATTATCTGACCATATACATACCGGCACACCACGACGGGAAACAAACTGTTTTAGTACAAGCAAAAAGCAATCAGTTGAAAGCGATGTCGCCAACTCGATATGCACTGCGCGTCCTGTAAGGCAAGTGAAGAGGACCCCCCAGCGTTTCTCCCGTCGCATCCCAACTACTACCTCAATTGGGCCGAAATAGTCGATACCTGTGTTCGTGAAGGGACGAGTAAAGACGTCAAGTCTCTCGACTTGTAAAACTCCCATTTCTGGTGGATGCGGTGTTGCGCGATTGTTTCAGCACAGTTGGCAATTTCTCGCTGTGTCTCTTACTAATGCTCGCAAGCCCTGAATCCAATACTTTTGGTGCATCTCGTTCACTACGATTTCGACGTGGTGATTTTAAAACTTACGATGACAGAAATCTGCAATTAGACGCGTGACCTGGTGATGGCGGGGCAATATCGTAGACCGCTTTACTGAGAAACTCACCCCCTTGATTGCGTCGATTCTGCCTCTTACTCTCAAAATACCATATTCATCCAAATAGGGAGAACATTACTATTCGGAGGAACGTTTTTTTCCACAAGCAGGCGTGAAATTTCGTTACTATACACTTCTTCTTGACAATTGCGAATTATAGTGTATTCGTATCCTTCTATGTCTAGTTTCCTTAGCAACTTGAACATGCTGACCGATTGCAAAGATTTTAACGCGATTTTATTGAGGAAACGTAATACATAGCCTTGCACATTTCGTAGTCTCTTCCACTTGCTGAAACGTTGGGGATCGGGGCTGATGCATTTCAGAGTCGAGGGCGATTTCTCCTTTAATTCGATGTGGAACATCCGTTCCGATTCTCCGTCGAGATTCCCTTTTGGCCGCTTATCTTCTGACAGAGTTGAGAAAGTGGGGCCTTTAAACCATCGCGTACCAGAGTCTAATATCGGTTCCTTTAACCACTTGGTCCCTTCATCGGCAACATTTTCTGATGATGGAACCCACCTCAATTCTTCGACCAGAGAATCTTCCAATATTTCGCCTACTCGTACTCGGCGATCAAGAGAAGCAGAAAATTCCTTTGATACAAATTTTGGCAATCGCAAGCCAAGAATCGCAGCCATTAGCTCCAGCCTGGGGATAGACACGGGCTTCAAAGGTGCCACCCGTGTTCTTGATGCTACCATGCTGCAAGCGAATCTTTTCTTTTGTTCTGCGCGTAAGTATGCCACTGCTGCGTAGGCGTTCACACTGGCATCAACAAATACGTGTAACTCGATTTTTTGAGCGGAGTTAACAAGGGTATAGCAGCGAGGGACACGTACGTTCGATATTGACCGTAAGCGGCGTAACCAAATCCACCACTTTTCTTCTTGTTCTGCCATAATGGTCTCGTCCCATGTAACGCCTGACCGCCAGATCTCTTGCATTAATATTTTCGCGTAGATAAGGTAGAATCCCAAAAGGCCTAGCGGGTCAAAGAATGTCATTATTACGCGAAGGATCTCGCGTTTGGTTGGAGATTTATTCTTACTTAACATTTCTTTGGAAAACTTCTCGGAAAACGTTAACACATCATCAGTCGGAGACCACCACATTCCGAGTACTTTCTCTTGATTTGTACCCGGACTTTCAATACATTTATTGTCTTGATTATATTGTCCACTGAAAGCATGTAACACATTTGCAGAGTTCGATTTCCAACTTCTCATTTCGAATTCACCATCGGCGTGTATCATACGTACGATCGAAGCAAGCCGCATCATTTCTTCTTCTGTTTGCGCACTTTGAAGCCAACCAATCATCTACAAAGGTATTCTCGATGATGGCATATACCGCAGTAGGGTATTGGCTCCGGAATCGCTCAGCATGTTTGTTTTTTACGTAGTTGGCTGACGAAGGCGAACAAGACGCCCCAAATGTCATCACCTGCATTATGTAGACGTCGGGATCCCTTGTTGTGTCCCCTCCACGCCATACAAATTTCTGTGCAGCTTGATCTTCTTCATTTACTAGTACCTGGTGACACATTTCACGAATATCGCCACATAATGCAATTGGCCTCTCTCGGAAGCGGATTAGGATACCCCCAAGATACTTTGTGAGATCTGGACCCTTCATGAGAAGAGAATTCAGGGATGCGTTACTACTATCCTAGTTTTATTTTTATTAATATTGGTAACTTTACGTAGCTTTTGCGCTCGTACTCTACGATGGTACTTATGAGAAACTGTTTTAAATCAGGATTCCGCGCCATTTTTGCCTCTAAACACTGTGACCTGCGTCGGGCCATTTGGAGGGAGTCGGGCAGCTTGACATTATCGTCTTTCCATAAAAGACCTGTCTCCCATCTTTTTTTGTGCGGAAGGTATTTCGTTGTAGACTCCATGATTCATAGAGAGCGTTCGTCTTCCTTTGAGGTGAGGGGGTCGACTGCCCGAATACCTACTGACTCTTATGAAAAGTATGATTAGAGGAGCTCTTCTAAACGGCTGTTAGCACTACAATTGCAAACGTGCATCACCCGCGACGGGTTCTGTTCGCTATTATTATTCCGGCCAAATACCGACCATCCCAGCTTGCACCTGACTGCAATTACATTGTCAGCTTCCGATTGCCGGATCTCTAGAGGAACACAGAGTTTAATGTTGTCCAAGCCAATTAGAATTCGTGCCTGAACTGTTTCATAGGGATAAACCGGTACATTCTTCAGATGTTCGCGATTTGATATATCTTTCCGTTCAAGAGTTTGTAATGGCAAGTTCAATTTCTCCACTGTTCGAGCATTCTCCAGCTAGATGCCTCGCCCCCCTCTATTCTGCGAAGATATTTTCACTCGGATTGCCTTCGATTATGTTTCATTTTGGGCTATATTACCAGTGCATTGTAGACAAAGCTCATTCTGAGGACCATCCAAACCCAACTCGTTTGCTAAACTACGCTCAATCAGTGTGCACGCCGACCTTTCATCAGCGAAGGCATACGTATTCACCACCCCGCATTTGCCGAACAACGTCACGGATATATAACGAAACAGTGTGCGTTGTTTACCATCCTTTAGGTGACATAAAACGGAAGAGGTCGTCTCATTTGTGACGTCTAATTATTTGGCTGTTTTCGTATGACCGTCAACACCGGTTTTGCGTGTGGTATGCAAAAGTGGGTTGTGAGCCATTTGACAGCCGTCAACCCGGCATTTCTTCTTAGAATTACAATTTCTTACACAGTTCCTTTTAAAACAGCGGATACACAACCTTTTATCGCGAACAAAATCCCATCTAGCCTCCCTTTTCATAGCCAAAAACTCAGTGCAATCTCCCAATAGATGAGATTTGAGGAATTTGGAGCATTCCATGTGCTCGCCATCGCCCCCCGCTAAATCATGTGTCATAAGCGTTGCTGCTTGCGACTGCCTTTCTTTTCTTCTACACGAGACGAAGATACAACAGAGTGACCGAGAGGCGTAACCTGGCTAGCGCATGTGGCGAGGGCGAACAACCCCACTCATCGAAAGCTATAATGTCTACTCGTTGATGCATTAACCTATAGCGTCCCCAATCAAGCTTAAGGTCATAAGGCAACTTTGTCAACAGATCGTTAAGCAACATTGGATCATTTAAATAATTTTCTAACCCAATAGCTTGCATAGTTGTTCGGTAATTTTGAACGGCTAACTCGAAATTAATTAAAGTTTCCATTTTATTCATCCTTACCTCTGGACATTGCCTTAACTTAACCTGCAGTGTTTGTTGTATTATATCCGCCCGACCATATAACATGCGCAACGTTTCAATTGCAAATGGGACAGTGCTTGGCATCATGAGTTTTCCACGTACAGCTTCTAGGGCCTGTCCTCTTAGACATTTTTGTAGACGAATCAGGTTCTCGTGGTTGGTGAAACCACAGCGCTCAGTAGATTGTTGAAAATTGGTGATGAAAACAGGCCATTCTTCTGGGTTACCCGAAAAGAGCGGTAGATCTTTTGACATTACATGCCGCGCAGAAATATGAGACGTAGGCAAGGTTGTATCGTGCTCTGGATTTGGCCCATATAGCTGGTCACCAAAGGAAGCGGTGGAAAAATTCGTTGGATTATGAAATGATGATGGTGGAAAGGCGTGATTACATTGGCTATTGTGAAATGAAGCCGAAGATGAGGAAATATTCCCACCGAGGTTAGGTGCAAACGCATTTGAATGTAGTTCTTTGCGTTGGTACATTCCCTGAAAATATTCCAGTAGAACGACCAGTTGCATGCATTTGATTGGAATAGTTATGGCCAGTCGTTCCAGCTGTCGTGAGGAAATTATGAGCAAAGCTGCAATAGGTTGACTCAAGAGGTGGACAAATGCTTTGTGACGTACCGCACGTCGAAGACGGCTGATAGAATATACTGACATTATGTTTGTTATGCAACCCCATTCCCGACAGCTGATTTCTCAACTCTAGAGTGGCATCGTCAGTTGTTGATGTTGACGGAACTAAATTAGGAACATAACTGCCAGAGCTGGCACCCCCACGGACCTTGCAGTTGGCTTTCTGCATTCGCGGTGTCGCTGGCAATTAGCGATCGTACGATTCGTGCACCTTTCTTAGGTTTCTCGTTGCGCAAAGTACCCGATCGGGTACGTAATGGTGAATGATCGCGTGGGGACCCGTCTGCCTGACGGTCTAAAGGAGAAACAGTTGGAAAGGGCATTGAAGTAGACGTGATAAAGTCTTAGCGGTCATGAATGACACGCACTGTTATAGCTGGCGCGGTGCTTCTGTGGACGCGCACCCAGCCGAAAAAGCTGCGGCACCAGTTGAAGCGATCTGGGCATCCAAGTTACTAACGGCTGTCTCAACGTCAGCCGAGGCTTGTTCTGTCCGAAGACTCATTTTTAGGTTATGGTCCCACGTGTACTTCCGATTGCACCCAAGGGAAACCTAAGTATTTTATTGAATATTGAAAAATTAATGAAAAATCCTGCACGTCGTACTCCATTTTGTTAGAAGTGCTCCTCAACATTTTGCGGTCTTCTTTGCGATAACATCATGTTCGCAAGACGCGTACGTCGGCCTATATTTGAACAACTGGATCGTGGCATTTTATTGAATAGCGAACGAAAAAGTCAATGCATACGAACGAATTCGATAAATCGTATGGTAAACGCACTATTTGAAAAATAATCAAATGAAATTCACAATCGACAGTAAGAAAGGACTTGAAAAAACTTCATTCGAAGCCAAAGAACACAACACAGTCACAATTTTCCACAATGGTTTTGTTCACTGTAAATCAAAGAGGAGAAATACCTACATGGAAAATTTCCAAAGTACTCAAACTTTTCGTACGAAACGATGCAACAAATTTGTGCAAAAATATTGAAATTGAAGAAAGAAATTAAATGAAATATGAATTAAGAACTATATTAAACACACGTGTTGATTCTCTAAACTCCAAAATAGAAAGACCGAATATCAATGTACACCACCTATTCGATTCAATTGATTATTATATTGATTTTTTTGATCTCAAGGCCGGGTTGAAATAAAACAATCTGTTTTTGTTGTTTTTAAATAGTATGTGGGTGTTTCCATACAGCCGTACGCGACATTCGTACGCTTATAGAGTGACGTAAGTCTATCAAAAATAGAAGTTACCGAAAAAAAAAGATTACGGTTATGTTGCAACCAAAGGGTACTATGTTTGAGAAAAAAATAAGCAGCCTCGAAACTTTGGTGTGGAAAATATCCGTTCAAAACCAGGTGATAACGTACGCGACAAAAAAAGAAGTGGTTTTAAGGCACATATACATATATGCGAAAGTCTGCGAATCATGAGAGTTTTTCTGTTCTTTAAAAATTCCTAAACTAAGCTAAATAATGTACCTTTACAATCCTTCCATTTTTTAATAGAAATTATCTCTGGTTAGGTTTTATTACAAAAAATTATAATAACGTACGCGACATAACGTACGCGACAGATTTTTCCTCCATACGATATTTTTACTAGTAACACATAATAAATTGAATTTTTTCAGTTCTTCTCTCCACCGTTTCGCGTTTCTAAAACCTTTTTCCGCCATCTGAATACGATATAAAGCCGTTTGAATTCATTTGCTTGCATTTTCGGTTTACATTTTCATGGAAACACGCATATATACGAAAGTCTGCGAATCATGGGAGTTTTCCTTTTCTTTAAACATGCCTAAACTAAGCTTAATAATGTACCTTTACAATCCTCTCATATTTTAAGAGAAATTATATCTGGCTAGTTTTATATTAAAAAAAAAACAATAACGTACGCGACATAACGTACGCGACAATTTTTCTCGTAAGTAATAAAATGTTTTTATTGAGAACTCTTCTCGCCACCATTTCATTATTTTACAACTATTCTAAATAATTTAAATGGAAAATTTGCAATTAACATTGGTTTTGATGTATTTGATTGAATTTTTCGTACCTACAATAACGTATGCGACAAACTTTAAAGAGTAATAAATTTTTTTTTACTTCGGTTGGAAAGAAAATTTTACTGTATATCTTTAGCTGTAAGAATTCTCGCTTAAGAATTGTAATCTGCATTACCTGCGACTGCCAATATACAAATGACATAGACATACAATGTTTGTGCATAACGTACGCGACATTAGAATACTATCAGAAGCAAATCAAAAAATTACCGTTATTCGAGCTCTAATTTCTCCTTTTTCTAATTTTTATAGTAAGTTGTTATAGCAAATTTGATTTTAAGATGTAATTGTAATGTTTCAAATCTCTTAATTTAGTTAATAGAAAATAGTTCATTTCATTAGAGAAAACTGAGTCGAAGAGACATTCAGTTTTACTCTTCCATTTTTGAGTTTTAAAATTCCTATTAGCTGAAATACTTCTATAATATAAAAATTCGAGTATTTTTCTCTTATTAATTCGTCTTAAAAACCCTTTTCCGTTGTTTTTATTTTTTCAGTCCTGGTTGACATTTTCATGGAAACACCCATATGTTAAAAAAAAATCAATTACTAATTGAGAACTCTATTGCAGCCATGTTTATACTTGACTTAATTTATCCAAAGAAAAAATAAACACAGCAAATCATAGCACCAATTTTTCACTATGTTTTCGATTTTTCATGTATCTGCTGTTGTACCATATACGTGGTTCATGTGACAGACATAAACTGTCATATATCATGAACCGCTGGACCGAATTCGGGCACACTTCACATAACCCATCTGCATGATAGTCCGAATAATAATAATAATAGATTGGCGCTTTCAACCAAATTTATACGGCATAGTCGCGCTATTATGCAGATGGTTTGTGTTAAGTTT
>NW_023458604.1:270185-271303 GCF_013731165.1 Rhagoletis pomonella | reverse complement strand
GAAATATGAATTAAGAACTATATTAAACACACGTGTTGATCCTCTAATGTCCAAAATAGAAATACCGAATATCAATGTACACCACCTATTCGATAATACGATGAAATGACAGATATGTTGTGTTGTGGTGACTTCATTCCATTGGGTCTGCAAAATCCCTATTGAAAAACTTGCAGCCATGTTTATATTTGACTTAATTTATCCGAAGAAAAAATAAACACAGCACATTATAGCAACAATTTTCCACTACGTTTTCAAACTTTTCGTACGAAATTATGCAACAAATTTATTGAAATAAATTCAATTGATTATTATATTGATTTTTTTGAGCTCAAGGCCGGTTTGAAATAAAACAATCTGTTTTTGTTGTTTTTAAATCGTATATGTTAAAAAAAAAGTAAATTACTAATTGAGAACTATATTGCAGCCATGCTTATACTTGACTTAATTTACTATGTTTTCGATTTTTCATGTATCTGCTGTTGTACCATATACGGGGTTCATGTGACAGACAAAAACTGTCATATATCATGAACCGCTGGACCGAATTCGGGCACACTTCACATAACCCATCTGCATGATAGTCCGGATAAAAATAATAATAGATTGGCGCTTACACATATGTTAGTGTTTGGCCGAGCTTCTCCTCCGACTTGTGGCGTGCTTGATGTTTTCACACAAAGCGGAGGGACCTACAGTTTTATGCCGACTCCGAACGGCGATTGTATTTTAATGAGAAGCTGTTTTTCATGGCAGAAATACACTCGGAGGTTTGCCATTGCCTGCCGAGGGACGACCGCTGTTAAGAAAAAACCGTTTTCAATATTTTTTGGGATGTTGCTTAGACCAGGGCTTGAATCCAGGTGCTGATGGGTGAAAGCGCGCACTGCTTACCACTACACCACAGCGGCCGATAGTCCGAATATACCGTTTAAATTTTTTTATTTAAGATGGGTGGTGCCACGCCCCATTTTCCAATACCGCACATTTTTCTCCATGAGTATCGAATTATTTCATATGTCTATACCAATTTCCAGTAATCTACCACAAATATTTCAAGAGAATTCGGGAAAACTTAACACAAACCATCTGCATAATAGCGCGACTATGCCGTATAA
>NW_023458604.1:264863-270085 GCF_013731165.1 Rhagoletis pomonella | reverse complement strand
GTGTACATTGATATTCGGTCTTTCTATTTTGGACTTTAGAGAATCAATACGTGTGTTTATATAGTTCTTAGTTCATGTTTCATTTAATTTCTTTCTTCAATTTCAATATTTTTGCACAAATTTGTTGCATCGTTTCGTACGAAAAGTTTGAGTACTTTGGAAATTTTCCATGTAGGTATTTCTCCTCTTTGATTTACAGTGAACAAAACCATTGTGGAAAATTGTGACTGTGTTGTGTTCTTTGGCTTCGAATGAAGTTTTTTCAAGTCCTTTTTTACTGTCGATTGTGAATTTCATTTGATTATTTTTCAAATAGTGCGTTTACCATACGATTTATCGAATTCGTTCGTATGCATTGACTTTTTCGTTCGCTATTGAATAAAATGCCACGATCCAGTTGTTCAAATATAGGCCGACGTACGCGTCTAGCGAACATGATGTTATCGCAAAGAAGATCGCAAAATGTTGAAGAGCGCTTCTAACAAAATGATGTACGACGTGCAGGATTTTTCATTAATTTTTCAATATTTGGTGTAGAGAAGCACACCGTGGTACCGCTCAAGCACCGCATATACTCAATATGAATTTACATTTCTCATTATCAATTTGTATTTTCTCAATATGAATTTATATTTCTCATTATCAATTTGTATTTTCTCAATATCAATTTACATTTCTCATTACCAGATTATATATTCTCAATATGAATTTACATTTCTCATTATCAATTTGTACTTTCTCAATATGAGTTTACATTTCTCATTATCAATTTGTATTTTCTCAATATCAATTTTCATTTCTCATTATCAATTTGTATTTTCTCATTATAAACTTGAAAAGGTGTAGTCGACTCTGTAATATATCACACATATTTAAATATCTAAATGTTTTATTCTCATTTGTCTGTAAGAAAACATTTTTCTGTAGACCAAATAAATAAATAAAAACGGCAGCACTCGTTGCACTACATGTAAACTAAATTGAGGCTATTTTTTTTTGGTTTGCTATCACATACTTCCATTTTCTACATTTATCACCATTAAAATGCAAGCAAATTTGCACAGCGCCACACAGTGTGCTTTGTGAACACTCTTTGCGAATTAATCGTAGCGCTTCCGACAGAAGCAATATTTTCATATGAAACAAAATGGTTTTGAAAGCTAATTTTATTCCCTTTCATGGAAAATACTGCTATTGACCCACAATTACTCCTTGACCTTAAAAAAATTGGTCAAAAAGCCAAATTATAACGATTCTGATGTTAAACTTCAAAATTTCATTTTCATTTCGAAGTTGTTATAATTTGGCTCTCAGAGGGCCTAAAGATTTCCACCATGGCTCAAGGTAAAGATCTCGAATAGCACTACAGCGTACTTTTTATTCGAGTGATATAAAATTGCGAGAAGGATGCATTGCAAATAAAAAAAAGGCAATCAAAAATGCATTTCTTAAATTGAGGTGTTAAATTTTGTTTTGATTTTTAAACAGTGGAATCGTTTTTCTCGTCTCAAAATCTGTAATATTAGTGTGATAAAACAAACAAAGATTTTTTTGGAACAAAACCGGTGGATTTTGCATGTTTTTTGCGAAGAACACTATTTTTGACAAATTTTTTTACGGTCAAGGAGTAATTCTGGGAATAAAATTAGCTTTCAAAACAATTTTTTTTTTTTCATATTAAAATATAGCGTCTGTCGAAAGCGCTACGATTAATTCGCAAGGAGTATTCAAAAATCACACTGTGCGCCAATTGCGGCCGGATAGAATACTAAAATTTAGGCTAAGCAATATTTCTGCGAAAAAAGGACAGAACCGAATTTTTTGGAGATAGCCAAAAAATCGGATAAAATGTTAGCTTTACCATTTTAGCGATAGCGAAAGTTAGAATCCGAAAGAACTTCATCAGCAAGAAACGCGATGTTTTCTTTTAACTTTTGTTTTTCTTTGATAAATAAATGTAAAAAAGACTCGTTTTTTCTGCTAAAAGTTTCAAGGAACTTTCGAATATATCATCAGCAACAATTTGTTTTGCAAACTTCAAAAACTTCAAACAACTCCCCTATTGTAACAACATGATAACCCGGAAAAAAACATTTTTTCTTGAAAACGGCTAAAAACGGCAGCTTAGGTAAAATAAAATCAACTCATTTCATCTTAGTTTATCCATATCCTTTTCCCTTTTGTTTGCCGAAAGTTAACAAAATTTTAAAACCTTACATGAAATTATAAATGGAAATAAATCAGACAATTTTTGAGGTTATGCCAAGAAGTCAGTTTTTTTAGCAAACAACTTATAAAAAGCCACAAAAAGTACATACGTACTAACTTATATTTTTGACTTCCATTTAAAATGTTCATTTAAATAATCGAAATTTATAAAAAAAAAATGCTCTTGAAACTTAGGAAATAAACCGGTTGCGCAATAGCGTGTGCCGAAAATCCGCTTTTTTTAGAATTTTAATTGGTAATAGCAAAAATATGGTTAATTATGCTCTAAAAACAATCAGTGTGCAAGATGACAATTTTCGGTCAATATCTTAGTCTCGCCCAAGTCCATCAAAGTTCAAGTGCTAAAAAAAAATGTTCTTAACTTCGATTCTCTACAAAAAAGGTCAATATACCAAATTATGTAGGACTAATTCTTTCGAAGATACTTGCAATTCTAGTACAAAAATTTATTAATTAATGTATTTATTAATTTTGATTTTTTGATCACATTGAGCTTTGATGGACTGGGGAGAGCCTAACATATTGACCAAATATTGCATCTTTTACACAGTTTGTTTTTAGAGCATAAGGAGCCATATTATTGCTATTGCCAATCAAAACTCTAAAAAAGTGGATTTACGGCCTACGCTATTGCGCAAACAACGTGTTAACAACGTTTTGAAAGTGTTACTTTGTCTGACTGCAGTCTAACAGCGTGTTTTACTGTACAAAAACAAAGTGAAGTTTTTGTTATTTTGGAGTATTCCCTACAGAATAGTAGCAAAAAATAATGTAAAACTGCGTTTACGAAATTGGACTTTCGCACAGGCCAATGAATCATTTGACCTTATGTGGGTTGCAATAAATGTGGTATCAGTTTATTTCAAAATTGATTTAATTTTAGATAGTACTACACATTTTGAAATTCAAAACTGAAGAAAGTAAGAAAAAATGTTTTTTTTTTAATTTGCCCGATGAAAAATCCCGACAATCCAAGTCTGGCAATTGATTATTAAAGGCCTATAAATCCTCTTCTCACAACATGTTCTATCTTTAAAATTGAACGAAAACTAGTTACTCAAAAACTGATAAATCTACAAAACCGTACTTTCTGACCTAAAATTACACGTCGCACAGTGCGTAATTTTGGCGATTTAGGGGAAGGAAAATCTTAGCTCCCACAATTTTGACTCTAGAAATTATTCTTCTTTTACTTATGTACTTCTAATAGACTTTATAATTACGGTTTCAAGGAATGTAGGTGATTCCATAAGTACAAAATTTTTATGGGCATTTATAGTCAAAAATTAGAAATTATAAATCCATTTTAGTTATGGTCGAATCAGGCATATCTTTTCAATGTATATTGGTTGCATACGCAGGAATATTTTTGCAAAAAATTTACCCCTTAGTTGGCGCCGGTGTCGAAATATTTTGAAAGCCCGTATTTACGGACCGATTTCGTAAAAATTTGCGACATGTATTAGATACATTGTAAGAAAAATATTAAAAAAAAAATTGTCCCGCTAGATGGCGCTCTAGTCCAGAGTGACTGTTATAATTTTATTCCCAATATCTTCGCACTTTTTTCCGGCAGTTTCCAACTTATGCATTAAATATAGTGTTTTCAAACGGCTGTACAAAAATTAAAACAAAAAAAAAGAAATTTAATTATTATTTGTGTTTCTCCTCCTTACTCTACTCCTACATCTGCTATGGGCACTCGCACTGTCAGTTTTCTCGCAGACGAGATCTTATCGCAGATAAATTTTTGAACGCGGGCATTTCATCGCATACCATTTCAGTGCGAATATGTTAGTGTTTTATAAATGCTGCGAAAATTTTATCTTTTTAATGTTGCACTTATAGTGTTCTGGGGAGATTATGCCGCCGTCAGAATATTAAACATTGGCTTACACCAAGGTGTATTTAACAAGGTGATGTTGAGGCGACAGCTGAGTTTTTCGCCGCAGGGGGCATTAGGTCAAAATGATGTGTTTGTTGTAACTCATACTAATGACAGTATGGATATCTGCATATAATTCGTTAGTGTAATTTTTTACTTATATAAGTATACGACTAACACCACCTTGTTAAATACGCCTTGGCAGGGAGCGTGATCTACATCGTCAAATGAGAAGTGCCGTAAGTGTGCAATTATATCGCGCCATTGACTAAACCGAGCTGTTGATTTACGATTGGCCCCATGGAAGCGGTTTGCTAATATTATATTGCGTCAAAGTCTCATTCGGAGACACCAGCAGCCGGATTCCAGCATTCGCTATCGCTAATTTTAGTTTCCAAAAGAATAGCAGGCGTGCTTAACAACATGCAACGTTTAGTTACATGCCCCTCATACTGCCAGATTTGCCTGATTACACTTTGCTTCTGTTACTTTTCCATATTGCGTACTCTTAGGCCCCACGGATTTTAATTTAGAGAATTTTAGCGATGGAAATTTAGCGTAGCGATAGTCAGAATTCCACTGCAGGATACCTAAATATCTTCGTTGACTAATTTACAAGAACCATTGCGCGCTTTACTTTACAGAGCCTTGGCAGAATCAATAGGTCTCCACGAATATCGACAAATACATTTCGTCAAATAAGGGAATTTCGTCTCTTTAGCCTACATTGAATTTCTGTAGTCCACCCATTTTGTTTTGTTGTCGCCAGCGAATGAAGAACAAACATTTCTTCAAATTTAAAAATTTAAAATTTCACTACTAAAAAATTAAAAAATGTTCTTATAACCAGCAAAGAAATTTGGAAAAGAAATATCATTGTTTTTGTTTTTGGGAGTAGGGTGGGAGTGTCATTGATAAAATTAGAGCGAGAGAAAGTTTTTCTTACAAAACCTTTCATTATTGAATCATGGTTTATATCAGTGATGGGCAAAATTGTATTTACTAAGTATTAAGTACTAAGTACAAAAGTATTTAGGTATTTTGTGTTGTTGTAAATACCAAAGTACTATTTACTTAGGTATTTAGGAGCTGCTAAATACCCAAGTAC
>NW_023458604.1:245832-264763 GCF_013731165.1 Rhagoletis pomonella | reverse complement strand
GTGTACATTGATATTCGGTATTTCTATTTTGGACTTTAGAGGATCAACACGTGTGTTTAATATAGTTCTTAATTCATATTTCATTTTATTTTTTTCTTCAATTTCAATATTTTTGCAAAAATTTGTTGCATCGTTTCGTACGAAAAGTTTGAGTGCTTTGGAAATTTTCCATGTAGGTATTTCTCCTCTTTGATTTACAGTGAACAAAACCATTGTGGAAAATTGTGGCTGTGTTGTGTTCTTTGGCTTCGAATGAAGTTTTTATAAGTCCTTTTTTACTGTCGATTGTGAATTTCATTTGATTATTTTTCAAATAGTGCGTTTCCCATACGATTTATCGAATTCGTTCGTATGCATTGACTTTTTCGTTCGCTATTGAATAAAATGCCACGATCCAGTTGTTCAAATATAGGCCGACGTACGCGTCTTGCGAACATGATGTTATCGCAAAGAAGATCTCAAAATGTTGCGGAGCGCTTCCAACAAAATGAAGTACGACGTGCAGGATTTTTCATTAATTTTTCAATATTTGGTGTAGAGAAGCACACCGGGGTACCGCTAGTTTTTTTGCATCGCTTTCTGTTTTTGTTTGCACATACAAATCAGCTGACCGTTTGACATGAACTTATAAAAAAAAAAAACTCCGGACTAAATCCTGTAACTTCTGACTAGGGACAGTTGCTCAGTTACTCTCTCAAAAGTGTTCCCACTTACAGGTTTTCTGCCAATTGGAACGACTTCCTGTAATTTCTGACTAAATCCTGTAAACCGGACTGCTATTGGAACAGACTTATAATGTTTGTTAAAATCTTGGCATAAACACCGTAAAGCATCATGCATTTCAAAATTTAATTAACAAATGCTCAACACAACCGTGGCGCAGTCGGGAAAGTGTGCGAGTCAACCACGTTTACCTCATAAACTGAACAGAAATACAGTTCACCAGCTGAACGAATCAGGTGCAATGTAAGGGTTTACTTGTTATTTATTCAAAATCTCAAGTAAGGTTTTCTTAATGGTAAAAAGTGAGTCGGAGGAGTCAAAATAATCGTAATGCTTATTTAAGTACTGGCATAGGCAACGAAAAGCATCATGAATTTCAAAATTTGTTCTACAAATAGTTAGCTTAATGGGCTTGTAATGTCTAGAAGGTCTAGAAGGAATAAAAAATCGTCATATGGTTCAGTAGAGAGGGACTATTGACCAACCCGTTCAAGATCTTAATCATGAACAAGACCCCAAGCATCTCTCTACGGCTGTGAAGCGTTGGCAAATTTATGAGTTTCAAGCGGCTTTTGTACGGCGGGAGATTCAGTGCCGAATCCCAAGGCAAATTGTTTAATGCGAATAATAAGAATTTTTTCTGTGCCGACTCGAGTCTGGCAGAATGCGTTTGATATCTAGGGTTCCATACGACGGACCCGTTTTCTAAGATCGTCCTTACTAGGGAGGTGAAGAGAGTTTTCGTGACATAAGGATCTCTGAATTCTTTAGCCCAACGTTTGATGGAAGCCAAGGCGCCCTTGGCTCTATTAACACAAGAGTTTACATGGGACTTGAATTCAAGCTTAGGGTCCATGGTTACGCCTAGGTCGATGAAATTAGTTACCTGATCAACACTATGTTCACAAATGCGGTAGCTATATGATTGAAAGGGTCTTCTAGAGAAACACATAAATTTACACTTTTTCAAGTTAAGTGACATAGAATTTACTTCGCACCATTTAGACACATTACTAAGGTCCGCCTGTAATTGCTCCCTTTCTCTTGGAGCACCAATGAACTTAAATAACTTAACGTCGTCTGCGTACATTAAGCAATTCGAATACTTCAAGATATTTGGAAGAAACAGAAGGGGGCCAAGGTGACTACCTTGAGGTACACCTGACGTCACATGAATTAGCCGAGATGAACATTTTTTAAAGATAACCCTCTGTTTCTTGCCAATGAAATAAGAAAAAAGCCAGCGGAGCAGGATTGGGGGGAAACCAATTTTATCAAGTTTGTATATTAGAGTTGAATGAGATACTTTATCAAATGCCTTGCTGAAATCAGTGTAAATGACGTCAGTTTGATAGTTACTTTTGAAACCATTGTTCACATTCATAGTGAATTCAAGAAGGTTTGAATTCAGTTGATTTGCCTTTGCAATAGCCGTGTTGTGATACATCGATAACACGCGTTATGGAACGAGATAGTTCTTCCGTAACGATCTCTTCAAATACTTTAGGAATGGCACACAGCTAAGCGATTCCCCTATAATTCGCAATATTCGACCTACTTCCATTTTTATACAGCGGCAGGATATACGACTCCTTCCGCACAGAGGGGAAAACTCCTTGCTTTAGAGAAGCATTGAAGATGTTTGTTAATGGCTTATATAGATAATCTGCACAACTTATAAGAACACAGGAGGGAATACCATCCAGACCACTTGGAAAACGATTTTTCAAACTATTCAAATGAAGGAGAACATTGTCAGCAGAAATTGAAAGAATACGGATGTGGTCAAACTGTGAGAGTGGAAAAGGATAGCTAGAAGTTTCTTCATTTGGCTCGACAGAATAGTTCGATTCAAAATAATTTTCAAACATATCAGCAATCATATCATCATCACTAGAAATAACATCATCTAATTTCAGTGTTGAGGGAAACCCATTCATTTTACGTTTTGAGTTAACAAAATGATAAAATGACTTGGGATTAGAAACGATGTTAATGCGAATTTTATTAATGTAACTCCTGTAACATTTTCTGTTTAAGGCATTGTATTTATAACGAAGGATGGAGTACGCGACATAGTGAGAAGACAGGCCCGATTTTTTATAAAGTTTAAATGATTTAGTTTTTTGATTTTTAAATGCTTTAGCTCCGAGTTAAACCACAACGAGTTACGCGGTCCGGTATTTTCTTTAACAAGAGGAATGAGTTTACTAAATATATTATTCAAGATTTTACTAAAGTGTAAGGCACTGTTCTCTACATCCCCATCGTACTCAGGCCAGATTATTTCAGATATAGCTATTTTAAGCTTGTCGTAGTTAGCATTTTTGAAAGAATATCGCCGACCTTTTGGCTTTCTGGTTTCTGGACAATAACATGAATCGTAGGATGGTGCCAAGGACAACTCAAGTGGTGGGTCATAAGCGTCTATAGGTATAACTAACGGATTATAGTGCATTTAGCAGTATCATCAATAAACGCTAAATCAAGACATTTACCTAAATTGTTGATAACTGAATTAATCTGATATAGACCAAGATCCGAAAGTTCGTTAAGAAATTGGTTAAATACATCCTGAGAAGAATTTGGCACCAGAATTCCATCCACCGAATCCCAGGAAACACACGCTAGATTGAAATCACCCAACACAACAATCGAATCGGAGGGCTTGACCATGGCTAATAAAGAGGGCAATAATGAAGAATGTTTAAAATAAACCGAAGGGTTAGGTGGAATACCTCCTCAAAGCACGCTTTCATTAAACTCCTTAATTTTGCCTATAAGTAAGTAATAGTAATAGATCTAATTTGTAATTTGGTTTCTCTTGTAACGTTGTTACCATTGAATAAGATATCCATTATGATATTGCTCTAAAATCTTTTATCCTTAATGTTTTTCCATTACAGTTTGTGTATTTATAAAGATTATTATTTTTGTTAAATCTCTGTATTAGTCTGTAAGACAATTTGTTTTTGTTGACTAATATAAATTGCAACAAGAAAAATACTACTTGAGGGGCACCGTATTTTAAAACAGAGGCATTCAACGTCATCTGAACCAGTGAACTCAACTTTTTCAGAGGAAAAGTCAGTCTGAACAGCTATTAGCCTTTTCTTCCAAGCGATCATTTCTAAATATTTCATAAATATTGAAGAAAAAATTACTTATAAGTTTTTTGATCCTGAGGAGGGAATTTGAGCAGTATTTTCATTCCGAGCTCGAGGTTTAAACCCAAACTCTCGGACTAAAGCACCATTGGGTCAGAATAAACCATCAACATTGTTTTGAAAATGGTCGGCGGAAATATCAATTTTGAAGGAAAAATTTAATTTTCTAAAAGCTATGTACCGGGGGTTAAGATTTGATTTTATATAAGACTTAACATCTTCTACCGAAGCTTCACTAGAAAAGCGCGAAACAAACACAGATTTATTCGCGGGATGTACGATTAATTCTTTGGGCACCGGAGAAGGTCCACTTTGAGATTTAAGTTCAGACGCCGCTGTCGTTTTTGCCCTTGTAGTGACACCTGAGGAAGATGCAGCTTGAGATAACTCAACACACGGAGAATTAAAACTTATTAATTCCTTATTTAAGCCGGGAGTAGGGAAAGAATCAGTTGGCAGAGCGTCAATGTCTAAAGCAATGGGATTGGGAACAATGCTGTCGCCTCCATGCTTCCGCTTTTTTGAAGCTTGTTTAAGCTTGGAGAGGATGAAGATTCGATGCACTTAAAGTCTTTAAATGGATCTACATATCGTTTAAACTTTTCGTTTAGAAGTTTTAACTCCTTACCCAACTCCTGGAAGCCACTTCTGGCGCTCCTAAACATTTTACAAAGGTCAACTTCGGTTGATCTGCACTTGGGGCAAGACCAACGAACACCTTTGTTGTCGGTTATGATATCAGCCACCATACCATTGAGACCAGCACATTTTACGTGAGCTAAGTCATCACACAACTAACGCGCAACGCAACGCTCTAATTGCGTTTTCTTTCCTCGAGAAATATGTCACCTTCTCATATGGCAACATTATCAGGGTGCAATATTTTAAAGAAAGAGATCGCAATATGCATGTGAAGATACTGAGAAAGGAACACGAAAGCTTGACAGCCCTGGCGCAGGGCAGAATAAATACAACATTATTTCGAGAAAAGAAAACGCTATAAGTCGTTTTTAATGTTGCATTTTTCAAAACAGCGGGATGAATACATTGCAACGCGAAGTATTAGTACTATGAATATATGAAGCATAAGATGTACAAGAAAAACTCACAGTGTACGCTTTTAATACGATAGTAGCAAAGATGAGCGTTTTACAGACACAGAAGTTTAGGTATTGTAAGAAGAACTTTTCAAGACACGCAGTAAGTGGAAGTTGAAAAGCTAATGTAATTAGTTAGTTGAGTTCAATGGTTATAAACCGTGCTGAACTAACAGTTTTAAGGCCACTGAGCCAAAAGCAAGCCAAAATCAGCTGTTTGCGAGAAAATTAATTAGTCGATGATAATCAAAATGTATGATAAAGCGCGGAAGATTGGGAAAATGCACTCTCACGCAAAGCAATAATAACGCACCAAAAGAGGCAAATATGCACAAGGAATGACAAGGATATTAATTCTTTAATCCACGCACTTTATGTCTAAAACACAACAATTTCTTGGAGCTTGGCTTCAAAGAGCTTTTTCCAGTATAAATTACGCAAATTAGAACTGCTTAGCACTTAGGTAAACAAAATATCTTCAGAAATTCTTTCGAGCGAATGTTTAAGCGACCGCACAGTACGAACGTTGCCACGTAAGATTTTTGATTCATATACTTCAAAAGTGATACGTGTTTGTGTAAATTTTCGTGTTTTAAATTTTGATACTTAAATTTTCCGCGTAGTACAAATTTTGATACATGACAAAGAGAAAATATATATGTATGTAGTAGGGATGTTAATTTTCAAGGAATGAAACCGATTCAAAATAACGTTCCGCTTTGGGTTTCGGTTTTGTCAAGTGTTTCGGTTTCGGTTTTGGTTTCGTTCTTCAAAATTTATTTCGGTTTTGGTTTCGGTTTCGTTCCGGTTTCGGTTTTTCACAGAAATTTTGTTGATATTATTTAAATCACAATGTCTTAAACGTTGAGGAAAGAAAATCGAAAATTACAGTTCACTGATAATATCAACACTAGGTTCTTTCCCTAACAATCCGGACCGGATTTGGTAATTAGAGAGTAAGAGAAACATTTTCTTTCAAAAATAGAACAAAGTTCAGAAGTACGGAAACGCAAAAACCCACATTTCGTGCCCACAAGTCGAGAAACAGCAGATTCACGTTGTTCTTGTTTTTGTCACTTATACCATGTTCTGACCGACATCGGAAACATATACCTTGTTTATACCTACGCAAGAACCGCATTAACAAAAAACCGATTTTACTGAACACATATTACTTTCTACAGTTTATACCTGTGTCTTTATAGCGCACTCGCTGAAACCGTATTCAAAAGTAAACAAAACTTGCTGTTTATTATTCGATATTTCTTTAACAAATACTTTGCACGGTTCACCGAAATAGAAGCGAACAATAATTCAAATTTATTTTAATAATAATTAAAATTTAAGACGGGCATCAGCCTATTTTCACTTCGCGTCAAATGAGTGATGTGTTTATACCTGTTTTCTAACCGAAGTGAGAAATAAAAAACCGATTTGAAAACTAATTCGAGTCAGTACACATTTCAATTTCAACGCGCTTTGAAATTCAGTTTATGTATCCGTTTTAAATCACAGCGAACTAAGTCAAAGCGCTTTTTGTGTCGGTATAAATAAGGTAATATTTTCGTTGCTAAAACTGGTTTTCGACCTAAAACTTGTGTTTTCGTCCATATAAAATCTGTTAAACGAAAACCAGTTTTCGCTGAAAACTACTTGAAAACTCACTTTCCACTCATTCCAATCGGTGTCTTCACTAGTTTTTTTCGATTATTTATCAAAGTGGAAGTCATATTTTATCATCTTTAATACGCCATTTCGGATTTATTGTTAATTGCCTGGCCAAAGAAGAATAAGAATGAAAGTTAAAGGTTGTAAATGAAAAGAAAATGAAGGAAAAATGTTTTGGTTGTCGGTCAGACCATGGTATTAAATGCGAACACTTGGAAATTGAATTTTGGTTTCACAAATTTGATTTTAAGTACATAGATTGAAAATACATCAACAGGCCATTCACTTTTCCTTAAAAGCACCAAGTAAATGCAGGCAACATGTAAACACAATACAGCTGATATGCACTTTGACACTTTATCCATTTTTACTCGGAGAAAAATTCCGGGCTGTTTCGGGCAGGAAGAAGAATACACTTACGATTGAATACGCTCGAATTTTCGCTCTCTATTACCCATTTTGTTGAGTACAGGAATGATTTCTGGGCTATTTTGGGCACACGCGGGATCTCGTATTGCGTACGGGAAAGAAACTACTTAAATATAATTAATGGATTATCGATTCACAACAACAAAGTCATCAACAGATTTTTGCGAAAAGTTACCTTGCCATACTTATTTACCACTTAACAAGAATTTTAGCAAAATGTTGCTGATTTTGGTTAAATAAATCATTTATTTCAAAGAAATTTTTATTTATTATTTTTGTAAATTTCTGGAAACCGATTGAAACCTGTGGTTGAAATGGTTTCGGTATCGTTCCTTTTCAGGTCAAGATAACGGTTCCGGTTTCGGTTTCGGTTTTGAAAAACGAAACGGTTTTAAACGGTTACGGTTTCGGTTTGGGTTTCGGTTTCATTCCTTGTTAATTTTTCAGCTTATTCCGATCCCGGGATTTTCGGTATGTCGTTATCACAATCCCGAAATCACGGGATTAGTCCCGGGATTAACATATTCATTACCTCGCAACAACTTAAATCGAAAAAATTGGTTCTATATTGTTTGAGAAGCTCTCCTACCATAAAATAAATAATAATTAAATGGGTTTGAAACCTACCTTTTTATTTAAAGTGACGTTTTTATTTCTTCTCTCTGACGCCAAGATTTATTTTAAAAGGCTTTGTAATTTCAAAGATAATTATTAAAAAAATTCAATCCAATGTAGAATAAAAATATGGGTACCAAATGCAAGAGGAAATTTCTTTAGAATTTAAAAAAATAAAACTTTTTTGGATTCACAAGGACGAATAGGTAATTTTTTAAGCTGATAAAGTTAGAGGGATTAAATTCGAGGATTTTATCGAGTTTATATGAGTCCTTAACTTATAATTTTGCAAAAACAAATATTGCGAAATTTCAAGGATAAAATTTTAAAAGGACATTTTCAATACTTACCAGTCCTTCTGCACCAAAAACTTGAATCCGTTTAAAATCTATAGGATTTCCTCTTTAATTTTGTACCCATACTTCTTCTATAAGCACATTTCTCTGAATTTTTTAAATCATTTCTGAATTACTGACTTCAGAGTGAAAAACTAAAAATGCAATTTTACTATATTTGGCCCATGGTTTCGCGAATATATTGATATTTGTGTTTAAAATTTACTATCGCGTGGTTTTATATGTATTATAGCTGCTGGGCTCACACTTTTATTAATATTTACTAGAGAAAACGAATATTATGATCGCAGATACTTATAAAACTAAACTCCTTTTTTATCTTCACGTGACGACGTCTTTCCAGAAAACTTTTCTTGACAAGCGGAAGCAGGAACGGAAATCGAATGTCACATTGCCTTGACAGAAGTTGCTGTTTTTTAACATGTAGCGACGCAGCGTTGCCACATCACTCCCCCTCGTACCTTGAAGGGAGCCTAACCTTGCGGCCGGAACGTGTTGTTAATGGTGGTTTTGTTGAGGACCGGTCTGGTTGAGTTGCGTTTTCTTCAACCGTGTATGCTGCTTTCAGTCTATCGATGCTTGCTTGGTTGCTTTTCCGTTTATTTCAAGTTTGTAAAATTTGTCGTTGCGCTGCAGGACTTGGTATGGCCCTTCGTATGTCGGCTGCAATGGCCGGCGAACAGCGTCTGTTCTCACGAATACGGCGGGGGCTGTTGATAACCTCTTTTCGATGAAACACGCCGGCCTGGCGTGATTTGAGGTGATTGTGGGTTTTAACCCCTGCATTCGGGTTCGAAGGCTGCTCACGAATTCATTTTCGTTTGCGATGCCGTTGTGAGAAGGATCGACGAATTCTCCCGGGAGTCTGATACCGCAGCCATACGTCATTTCTGCTGGAGTCGATCCGATATCTTCTTTGTAACAAGATCGGTATCCCATTAGGATAAGTGGTAATACGTCGACCCACTGCTCGGTTTGGAAACATTTCACCGCGGTTTTCAGTGTTCGGTGGAAACGTTCGACGAGTCCATTTGAAGCTGGGTGATAGGCTGTAGTTTTGAGGTGCTGGATGCCGAGAAGTTTATTCAGGTCCCGGAAAAGCGACGACTCGTATTGGCGTCCCTGGTCGGTCGTTACTTTCATTGGGACCCCGAATCTCGCTATCCAGTTAGAATAAAATGTGAAAGCGACCTCTTCGGCTGTGATTGTTGCGATAGGATATGCTTCGACCCACCTCGTAAATCTATCTATGCAGGTGAGGCAGTAACGAAATCCTCGATTTGGCGGTAAGGGACCAATGATGTCAATGTTGACGTGGTCAAACCTCCGTTCTGTCAAAGCGTAAGCTGCGATTGGCGATTTGTTGTGCCGTTGTGTTTTCGCCTTTTGGCAGCGTAAACAGCTTCTGGTCCAATCGCGGCAGTGCCGGTTCATGTTGGGCCACACGAACTTCTCTGAAACAAGTTTAGATGTTATGAAAGGGCGTGCTTTACCTGTGCTGATATCGCAGAACAGTTCTGCTGAAGCGCCGGGGATTTTCAATTTGACTAATTGCAGACCTGAGTCTCCGTTGCAAAACGTTTGGAGTTCGTTGTTGTTTAGCTGGAGTTTGGCCAGTTCGTCATGATCGATGGTTTGGTTGACGTGAATGGCTTTAACTCTAGAGAGTGCGTCGGCAGTAAGATTTTCCTTTCCGGGTACGTAGCGTATATCTGTTGTGAATTGACTCACGAAATCGAGATGTCTGATTTGCCTTGGCGACGCTTTTTCTAAGTTTTGTTGGAAAGCAAACTGAAGTGGCTTGTGGTCAGTTAGAATGAAAAATTGTTGTCCTTCCAGCATGTGACGGAAATACTTTACGCTTTTATATGCGGCAAGCAGTTCACGATCGTATGTACTGTAGCGTTGTTGAGCCGGGCTGAGCTTCTCTGAATAAAAGCTAAGAGGCTGCCATAAATCGCCGTCGCGTTGTTGTAACACGGCGCCAATTGCAGTACCAGATGCGTCGACTGCCAACGCAAGTTGAGCGTTGGGGTTTGCAAAGGCGAGAAGCATAGCTGCGCACAGTTCGTCTTTACAACGTTGAAATGCGTCCTTTGCTGTTTGACTCCAGTCTATTATTGAAGTGTCATTTTTATACCTTTCATGAGCATGAAATGGTATTATAACTTTGGTCCGATGTTTGTAAGTACCAGAACAAAAAGAGATAGACCCATTAAAATGTATACTTATATGATCAGAACGTCGAGCTGAGTTGATTTAGCCATGTCCGTCTGTCCGTCTGTCCGTCTGTCCGTCTGTCTGTCTGTTTGTATGCAATATAGTCTCTCAGTTTTCGAGATATCCGTATCAAATTTGGTAGGTGGGTGTATTTTTATAATGTATTAATCATTTGTCGGAACCGGCAGAATCGGACCACTATAACATATAGCTCCCATACAACAGATTGTTCAGATATGAGATTTTTCGTTATAACTTCTCCATTTATGCAGCTACGAACATGAAATTTTGCAGTACTTGCACCCATTATCAGCAGAATACTTACAGTGAAAATTACAAAGATCGGGTCACTATAACCTATAGCTCCCATACAACTGATTGTTCAGATATAAAATTTTTCGTTATAACTCCTCCATTTATATAGCTAGGAACATGAAATTCCGCACTATTTTCAATAAATATCAACAGAAAACTTACAGTGAAAATTAAAAAGATCGGGTAGCTATAACCTATAGCTCCCATACAACTGATTGTTCAGATATGAGATTTTTCGTTATAATTCATCCATTTATGTAGCTAGGACCATGAAATTTCGCGCTGTTTTCACTCATTATCAACAGAAGACTTACAGCGAAAATAACAAAGATCGGGTCACTATAACCTACAGACCCCATACAACTGATTGTTCAGATATGAGGTCTTTTATCATAACTCCTCCATTTATGCAGCTAGGAACATGAAACTTCGCACCATTTTCTCTCATTATTAACAGAATACTTACAGTGAAAATAACAAGGATCGGATGACTACAACATATATCTTCCATACATCTGATTGTTCAGATATGGGATTTTACTGTAAAACTTCTTTATTTGAACAGCTAAAACCGATAAATTTCGTAAGATATTTTATAAATAATAATACAAAGTCTACTGAGAAAATCATCAAAATCTATGCTGTATAAGCTTTATCTCCTATAGCACTGATTGTTCAGATACCAGTTTTTGCCATATATCTCCTTTATGTAGGAAACTAAACCCAATAAATTGTGTTACCGGTTTACATACCGATCACATAGCAGTGAAAATCACTTAGATTGGTGCCATATAAAGTATATCTTCCATACCTCTGATTTTTTAGATGCGATTTTTTATATAAGTATGTAACTCCTCTATCAATGTATGCACATGTATTCAAAAGCAGTAATCTGTCAAAGTAAAATTTGCAGATGTTCATGAAAGGTATGAAGCCTTCGGCATAGCCGAAGACAGCGCTGCTCTTACTTGTTTTTATTGCTTTTGATGAGCGCGGTTAGAACGCTTTGATATGCAGCTGCTTTGGGTAGAAATCTTCGAAAAAAATTGATCATACCCAAAAAGCGCCGCAAGACGCAAGATCGTTTCGGCAGGTCAAACTCCTGAATAGCTCGCACTCGTTCTTCTGGTGGTTTCACTCCATCCCTCGATACCCTGTAGCCCATAAAGGTCACTTCTGCATTTCCGAGATCACATTTCGACGGGTTGATGACAATGCCGTGTTTGCGTAGCTTTTTGAATACGGCCCGCAAATGTTCTTCGTGTTCTTTTTCAGTTTTTGAAGCAATCAAGATGTCGTCCAGGTAAGGCCAAGCGAAGCTGAACTCGAGCAGGATCTGGTCCATAAACCTTTGAAAAGTTTGACCGGCATTTCGTAAACCAAAACACATATACACGAATTCATACATACCGAATGGGGTGGTTATGGCTGTCTTCGGTATGTCGCTTGGCTCCACTGGTATCTGGTGATAAGCCCGCCGTAAGTCTATTGTCGAGAAAATTTTGCATCCGTGAAGCGCGTGTGTAAAGTCGTGTATATGTGGTAGCGGATACCTGTCGGGCTCTGTGACATCGTTTAGTCGTCGGAAATCTCAACACAGTCTCCATTCGCCGTTCTTCTTTTTCACCATGTGGAGGGGGCTGGCCCATGGGCTTCGTGAGGGTCGGCAGATGCCCGCCTCCAATAGTGATTCGATTTCGGCTTTTGTAGCTTTCAGTGTTTCGGGTGCTAATCGAAGGGGCTTTGAAAAAACGGGTGGCCCTTTTGTCACTATGCAGTGCGTAACGTTGTGTGTGGTGTCCTTCGGTACTGTTTTTGATGCGCCCATAATGTCTTTGAATTCGTTAAGTATTTCTTGGAAGGGCATGTCGTTGTTGACGGTGGAAATGTTTAAAATGTCGTTTGAAACGTTGACGATTGCGCAGCACTTCGCGATATTTGTAATGTCGTCGAATAGTAAACGATGCCGAAGATTTATCGAAATGTTGTATTGAGCGAGGAGGTCCGCGCCGATTATGGGTTGTGCCACGTCGGCGATAATAAAATTCCATCTCAGCGGACGTCGAAGGCCGATGTTGAGAGTAAGAAGCTTCTCTCCGTAGGCTTTGATTTTCGTTTTGTTGGCCGCATACAGATAGAAATTGGTTTCGCCCTTTTGTCGTTGGGTTGGTGTAGCGGGGATTATGCTGACTTCAGCGCCAGTGTCGATTAGGAAATGGAGTTTGGAAACTGTGTCTCTAATTAGTAAGCGGCGGCTTGGTGAATTGAGCCTGTCGCATGCCGCTACGAGCGACGGGCATTTTAGTTTAAAGCCTTTGCGCAGGGCGGGCGACATTTTGTTGCCGCGTCGCCGAATTTGAGGTGGTATCAACAGGTCTCTGATGGTGTTTGCGATCTATTTCGTGCTGGGCTTTTGCTGCGAAGACGAACTTGCGTAGAAACCTTTGACCTTAGCGCTGCCACTTCTTGCGTTAGCTTTTCGATTTGCTGCGCCAGTGTTGAGTTACGCGCCGTATCTTCGCGAGTCGAGATGGCGTGTAGCTGTGGTGCTTCTCTAACCTCTAAGATTTTATCGGCTAGGAGCGCCACTTTCTCCAAAGGTTCTGTGCTGGTTGAAATTATGGTCTGAACGTCAGTTGGGAGGCGGCTGATCCAGATTGATCGTAGCATAGCGTCGTTCATCGCGTTACCTGCCAGAATTTGCATCTCCCTGAGGAGTTGTGACGGACGCATGTCGCCGAGCTCCAGCTCTTGTAGCAATATTTTTATTCGTCGTTGTTCGGACTCTCCGAATCGCTCTAAAATGCGTGTTTTCAACGTCTCATACATATCGGTAGTTGGGGGGTTTAAGATGATATCGCTGATTTACGCCAGCACGTTGCTCTCGATGGCGGCAATCACGGTGTGGTATTTCGTTGCATCGTGTTTGATGCGTGCGGCTATGAAGCGAGACTCGACTTGAGCTAACCACAACTTTGGATTTGCGTGCCAGAATGGGGGTAGCTTAACCGAGATGTTGGCAATTTCCTCGTTTGCACCTAATTCGCGGCTGAGTGCGGTTGGAGGTGTGACTGCCATTTGCGGATGTTCTTCTGCCTTGCTATCCTCGTTGTCCGACCCCATCTGCTGCAGTTTTTGGTTCTTTGTCGGGGTCACCAATTATATAGCTGCTGGGCTCACACGTTTATTAATATTTACTAGAGAAAACGAATATTATGATCGCAGATACTTATAAAACTAAACTCCTTTTTTATCTTCACGTGACGACGTTTTTCCGGAAAACTTTTCTTGACAGGCGGAAGCAGGAAGGGAAATCGAATGTCACATTGCCTTGACAGAAGTTGCTGTTTTTTAACATGTAGCGACGCAGCGTTGCCACAGTATAATGAGGTAGACATTTATAAAAAAATATTAATTATTAAATAAAACAAGTAGGAAAGTATAAGTTCGGGCAGAGCCGAAGCTGACGTGCGGACGTGTTTTTGCTTTCTCTGTTATTTTTCGTTTGATTTGTCATTATGGACGATTTTTGTGGCAAATGCAATAAAGCATTCGCTAGGACTGACGCTCAGAAGGTGCCATGCAGTGGATTTTGCAGAAAAAGATTTCATCGCACTTGCTGCGAGGGTGTTGTGTCTGAATATGATGTCAATCTTTTAAAAAAAAATCGAAATATTGGTTATTTGTGTCCTGACTAATGTTTCTGTTCGGCCTTTCCGTATTTTTCAAAAATTGCCACAACAAATGCAACTGAAGTAGCTCATGCGCCCTCGCGTAGTTGTTTATCGTCAGAACCAGCTGACAATACAAAGCCAGTCGATAGCAGTGTTAGTGTGGTTGCACATAGTAAAATCAAAATTTATTTTCAAAATGTTTCTGGAATGACAACTAAAGCTGATGTAGTCCGTAGAGTGAGCTCACATTTGGATTTTGACATATTCGTCATCGTCGAAAGCTGGTTAACACCTAATTTCTTTGGCTCAGAATTCTTCGATCCCGATTTATATAATGTTTATCGTAAGGACCGCGACGAAATCAGGTCGGGCCTGTCCAGAGGCGGGGGAGTGCTTATAGCAGTTCAGTGTAGATTGTGCTCATCGATGGTTCATCTTCAAAATAATGCTTCTATCCTCGAGCAGTTGTGCGTAAATATTCGGAGTTCCTCTGAACTTCTCTTTGTATGCGTCTCTTACATTCCACCGAGCAGTTTCTTCGACATATATAGAGCGCACGTTGACAATGTTTTGAATCTCAGTTCAAGGATTGGCGAACACCACCTCTGTGTACTTGGTGGTTTTAATTTGTGTAATGTATCCTGGAATAGCTCTAATAACTCCTCTTCTTTTACCACGGTTAATGCGACTACAGACAGTGAGTTATACGTAACTGATAGTTTCCTAAGTATTGGTCTTCAACAAATCAATGAAATTATAAATAAATTTAAGCGTATTTTAGATCTAATCTTCATTAGCAATAATGTAAGTTATTGGGTGTCTGAATGCCCATCCGCAATAACTCGCGCAAATAATTATCATATTCCTATGGAAGTTCATATTCAATTTTATGTTTTTGCTACTGTTCCTCTTGAGAGATTCCGACCAACTTTTAACTTTAGTTCGTGCAATTAGCTCTTAAATAGTATTCATGATTATGATTGGAAAAACACACTCAGTAATATGGACGCTAACAATGCATACAAAGTTTTTAAAAGTAGTGTATATGAGGCGTGTGTAGAAATAGTGCCTTTAATTACAAGGAAGTTGTACAAGTTTCCATGGTACAACAAGGATCTAAAGCGACTCAAAAATCATAAAAATAGGCTTTTTAAAAGATTTAGGGCAACTGGGTCCCAATCTGTGTTTGTCAGTTATCAGTACTGCCTTAGGAACTTTAATTCCTTGGACAAGATTCTCTATAATAAGTTTATTAGCAAAAGTGAAGCAGACATTAAAAACAACCCTAAAGCACTTTGGAGGTTTGTAAAATCTAAGAACGCGAAGTCGAGTGTGTCGTCCTCAGTCTTTTTGAATGACAAGGAGGCTAGCACACCTGCTGAGGTAGCCAATCTCTTCGCAGAATTTTTCTCCTCCAATTATGTCTCGGATTCTAATGTGGCTTCTGAACGTTACCCTCTTTCAGATTCTGCCCTTAACTTAGGCGCACTGCATATTTCTGAAAGTGACGTAGAAGTAGCCATCCGTTCCATAAAGCACTCTTTTCCATTAGATTCTGATGGCCTCTCAGGTGATATTCTTAAACGCTGCCCATCGCTTGTTCAACCATTAACAATATTGTTCAATAAATCTCTTTCGTCTGGTTACTTTATTGACGACTGGAAAATGCTTTCATCACACCAGTTTACAAAAGTGGGAACAAGAACGACGTTTCGAATTATAGGCCTATTTCCAAACTGTGCACTGTCCCAAAAGTTTTGGAATCAGTTGTCAAACAGAAGCTCAATTTCGCAGTGAAAAGTTTAATTTGCCCTTACCAGCACGGGTTTGTTAGTGGGAGATCGACTGTCTCCAACCTTGCTACATTCATGGGGGACTATGTTGCTGCGATGCAGTCAGGTCTACAAGTGGACGTTGTGTACACAGAGTTTTCGAAAGCGGTCGACAGAGTTTCGCATAAATTCTTAATTAATAAGTTATCGCGATTGGGGTTTCACTCAAATTTCTGGAATGGATTAATTCCTATCTGTCCGATTGGCGTTGTACAGTTGCTTTTGATAACGTACTTTCCACTCCTTTGTAGCTACGTCGGGCGTCCCCCAAGGCAGTATCTTGGGTCCTCTTTTATTTGTCTTATTCATAAATGATATTGGATCATGCTTCCAGTCTTCCAAGTATTTATTATATGCTGACGATCTAAAGGTTTACTCAGTGATCAGAACCTCACAAGACTCTTTTTTGCTGCAAGCTGAGCTTAATAACCTGCATTCTTTGTGCTCTCTTAATTCCTTATCTTTAAATGTTAGTAAATGTTCCTATCCCACTTTCACCAGAAAGCCTCTTACCGTTCAAACCAATTACAATATTGGGGGCCACGATCTTAATTCTGTCGCAGAGGTTAAAGACTAAGGGGTTTACTTCGACTGAGAATTAACCTTCGCAACCCATATTAATTACGTAATTTCCAAAGCTTATGCAATGCTAGCATTCGTACGTCGTAATGGTCAGTTGTTTAACGATCCCTATACTCTGAAGCTTCTTTATGTCACGTTAGTGAGATCTAGGCTAGAGTATGCGTCTTTCATTTGGCGTCCCTATCAGGCCGTCTATATAAACCAGATTGAGAAGATTCAAAAAGTTTTTATTAAATTCGCCTTGCGTTCTCTAAAATTTTCTGGGCCTATACCTCCGTATACTTCTCGTTGTCAACTTCTTAATTTAAGTTCGTTAAATACTAGGCGTTCTTTTCTCGCAGCCTCTTTTGTGGCCAAAATATTGGAGGGCACAGTCGATTGTCCAAATCTTTTGGATAAGTTAGCATTAAACGTTCCGCCTCATAATCTGCGTCGTGTTTCTTTATTCTACCTAGGATTTCCAAAAACTAACTCTGTAAAATTCTCGCCATTGTTCAGAACCCTTTCTGAGGTAAATGAGCTCTCTGAATATGATCCGCCTCTCTCATTTGGAACAGTTCGTTTTGTCCTACTTAATTATTTTAGGTAGTGTATAAGCTCTTTTGTTTTATAGTCAGTAAGGATTTTATTCCATTTGATTAAATAAATAAAATAAAATAATAAAAAAATAAATAAACAAATAAATACCCGGCGCAATTATTAAATATAGTATTTTCACCTTTCCGAAAACTACCACTACGTGGTAAGCAGGGGTGATTTTACACCTATTTCAAACATCTTCGATAGAACGTTCAGTTAGATATAATGAGATAAACTTATATACATAGATATACATATGTATGTGGGCGGTATCACGACCGTTTTACAAAATTCCATAATAATGTTACTTCATTTCAAGGGATTGTTATTATTATCAATTTTGGGTAAAATTAGCGTCCTTAAATTTCCAGATATCGAAGTTTCAAGCAGTTCTAAAATTTGCCGTTATAGAAAAGAAGGCGTAATTCTATTCAAATTTCAATAATTCTCAACATCTTGTTTTAAGTGGCAAGCATAATAATCATACCGAGTTTGGTATGATTGTGCGATTTTGCCCATTTTCAATACCATCCGTCCTACGCTGAAAAGAAGTACACGTACCAAGTTTCGTTAAGATATCTAAATTTTTACTCGAGTTATCGTGTGCAGAGGCGGACGGACGGATAGACAGTCACCGCTTAATCGATTTTCTTTTTCATTCTCATCATTTATGTATACGTTTGTCTATATCTATCTCGAATCGTTTTGCCTGTTACAAACAACCGTTATGTGAACAAAGTTATAATACCCTTGTGCTCAAGTGCGCTCGGGTGTAAAAAGGAAGTACCAAGTTGACCGAGCTTTGCCCGGAGTGCATATACTTTTTAAAGTATTCAAGGTTTAGTATCAAATTCTGGTCATTTTGGATAGCTTTCAAAAAATACTTTTGGAAAAAATGCGTGTGTAACACCGTACACATGATAGAAGTAAAACTTCTTAAAAAAGGTGTGGTACCTACTCACGAAATTGGATGGGTAAACATATGTTTACGGTTCGGCAAACCATTAGGCGATTGAGTTACATACATAGGTTTGGTTAGAAATCAAACAATAATTTCATTTCATCTTATTAATGTTCTGAATTACATATAATTTATTTATTCATTTTCCGGTAACACCACCTTATATGAATTCGCGCTTCTAGCATCCATAGGACCGCGTTGTAATGGAAGTAATTGTATGTTTGACAAATAAATGAAAATGTTTATAATGCAATCAATAGATCCTTACGAATTCGCCATTACCAAGGCACTAAGTAACGTACGCACTTTTGTTTGCAAAATGCATTTATTTAAGTTGAAAGAAGACAAATTCCTTTGTTCGGCATTTATTCTTACTCGCTTTCTATCTTCCAAGGCGAATTCATATATTTTTATCACGAGTTCATATATTCATGTGGTAGCAAGAGTATACAAACATAAAATTACCTTATAAATTAAAAGCATAAGTATCACATGTATGCGTAGTCCAATTCACGAAATCATTTCATCCATCTGAGTAAGAACGAAGCCCATAAACTCTATTTCGCGTTAATTGTAATCATGAAATGGTGTTCATTCATTCAGTTTCTACTCAAACGCATGAAATGACTTCATGAATTGGCCTACGCATAATGGTAGTAAATGACAGAATGAATTACAACAAACACATCCTTTTGACATAATGCAAGCCGAAA